>NC_090379.1:545000-714489 GCF_036365525.1 Heterodontus francisci
GCGACGGAGAGAGAGTGAGGGTGACGGACAGAGACAGAGAAAGACAGACAGAGACACATAGAGACAGACGTACACACAGAGGCACTCAGTGACACATACACTGACGCACACACTGACGCACACAGAGAGGAAAAGGGGCAAGTGGTTTGAATTGAGGTAGGTATTTGGGGTTCGTGGTAAGCCTGCTGAATTCTCTTGGAGGTCAATTCCTCTTCAAAGTTGCAGGCCTGGGTTGCTGGTAGATTTCTCTGTTGGTTGTAATTTCAGTCAGATGACAGGGCATCACTTCCAGTTTTCTGCTGCACAAAGTGAAGTAGAACTCACAGCACCGCACCTTATTTTTGGCTTGCTGGATTTTCCCTCAGCACTCAGCTGGACAAGCTTTCGTGATGTTTTTCCGAGGTCTCTCTCTCTCTCTCTGAGAGCTACCTTTTAAGCTAAAAGTCTCTCACACCTTGCCTCTGTTGGGAGACAAAGATCTTCCTACCTGTAGTGACCAACAATGGCCCAGGATATGGCTACTTCACACCGTCTTTGGCCGGCATTTTACTTTCAGACGGGAGCCATCCACCAATCAAAAAGTTGGTGCGATCTTGCTTCCGCCTGACCTGGGGATCCAGACTGCATTTTACGGTCACCAGGCCCTTAATTGGTCTGAGATGGGACTTCCACCTCATTGAGGCAGGATGTCCCGCCTAATGGTGCTGCCGGCCGATCAGCAGGCTGGCAGCTCTCAGTCCCAGTAGTGCCACCGGGAACGGTAGCCACTGCTGGGACTACACCCAGCTTCAAGCAGAGAAGGAAGGACAGTCCCGGGAAAAGATAAGTGTTTGGGACCTCGTCGGGGGTGGTTGGGGCATCGGGGGTGGCCCTCCGTCGGGCATTAGGTGCCTGATCAGGAGGGCGCACCCCCATGCCATCAGAAAGCCGTCTTCTTTTAACAGGAGGCTTTTCTCAGGCCTGGGCCGCCCATTTGCCACTGGTAAAATCCCTATAGTGGCGGGCGGAGGCCCCTAAGTGGCCATTAACTGGCCACTTAAGGACCTTGATTGGCCTTGGGTGGGTGGGCAGTTTCTCGCCGCCTCCCCGCGTAAAATGGCAGTTGTGGTGAGAGGGGGTTGGGAAGGGCCCCTCGAGCCTCCCACTCCATTTTACGCCCCCCTCCTCCACCCCAGCCACAATCCCACTCTTCGGTTGGAAGGGGGGGTGCGGGTGCAGAGACAGATGTAAAATTCCGGCCTTTGTTTCAGACATTCAATTCAAAAATGTCTCGATGGATTCAGAATAGGTGTAATTGACACCTCTTAGCTTTGGAATGTATCCTTCTGTCCTTGCCAGACAGTAAGACAGTTTGAATACACAAGGTCAAGTCTTTTGACCTTTGGTGGCCATTTTGAAGCACACTGTCCAAGTTTTGTTTTTAAAGAAGTCAATTTTTATAACTCTTCAGATTGAGTTCTTGTATTTTCAATTGCTGCACTTTACGTGCATGTAATAGCCTCTTTACATAAGGTGTCCAAATCTGTACACAGTACGGTATTCAAGGTATGGTCTCACCAATGCCCTGTACAGTTGTAGCAAGGCCTCTCTACTTTTATACTCCATCCCCTTGCAATAAAGGTCAACATTCCATTTCTCCTCCTAATTACCTGCTCGACCTGCATGCTGGCCTTTTGTATTTCAGTTACAAGGACCATGACAAGTGAATCTTCCCTACCCACTCCAAATTCTTCTCCAGCCATTCTTTTTTTCTTTTGGGCCTCCTTATCTCGAGAGACAATGGATACGCGCCTGGAGGTGGTCAGTGGTTTGTGAAGCAGCGCCTGGAGTGGCTATAAAGGCCAATTCTGGAGTGACAGGCTCTTCCACAGGTGCTGCAGAGAAATTTGTTTGTTGGGGCTGTTGCACAGTTGGCTCTCCCCTTGCGCCTCTGTCTTTTTTCCTGCCAACTACTAAGTCTCTTCGACTCGCCACAATTTAGCCCTGTCTTTATGGCTGCCCGCCAGCTCTGGCGAATGCTGGCAACTGACTCCCACGACTTGTGATCAATGTCACACGATTTCATGTCGCGTTTGCAGACGTCTTTATAACGGAGACATGGACGGCCGGTGGGTCTGATACCAGTGGCGAGCTCGCTGTACAATGTGTCTTTGGGGATCCTGCCATCTTCCATGCGGCTCACATGGCCAAGCCATCTCAAGCGCCGCTGACTCAGTAGTGTGTATAAGCTGGGGATGTTGGCCGCTTCAAGGACTTCTGTGTTGGAGATATAGTCCTGCCACCTGATGCCAAGTATTCTCCGAAGGCAGCGAAGATGGAATGAATTGAGACGTCGCTCTTGGCTGGCATACGTTGTCCAGGCCTCGCTGCCGTAGAGCAAGGTACTGAGGACACAGGCCTGATACACTCGGACTTTTGTGTTCCGTGTCAGTGCGCCATTTTCCCACACTCTCTTGGCCAGTCTGAACATAGCAGTGGAAGCCTTACCCATGCGCTTGTTGATTTCTGCATCTAGAGACAGGTTACTGGTGATAGTTGAGCCTAGGTAGGTGAACTCTTGAACCACTTCCAGAGCGTGGTCGCCAATATTGATGGATGGAGCATTTCTGACATCCTGCCCCATGATGTTCGTTTTCTTGAGGCTGATGGTTAGGCCAAATTCATTGCAGGCAGACGCAAACCTGTCGATGAGACTCTGCAGGCATTCTTCAGTGTGAGATGTTAAAGCAGCATCGTCAGCAAAGAGGAGTTCTCTGATGAGGACTTTCCGTACTTTGGACTTCGCTCTTAGACGGGCAAGGTTGAACAACCTGCCCCCTGATCTTGTGTGGAGGAAAATTCCTTCTTCAGAGGATTTGAACGCATGTGAAAGCAGCAGGGAGAAGAAAATCCCAAAAAGTGTGGGTGCGAGAACACAGCCCTGTTTCACACCACTCAGGATAGGAAAGGGCTCTGATGAGGAGCCACCATGTTGAATTGTGCCTTTCATATTGTCATGGAATGAGGTGATGATACTTAGTAGCTTTGGTGGACATCCGATCTTTTCTAGTAGTCTGAAGAGACCACGTCTGCTGACGAGGTCAAAGGCTTTGGTGAGATCAATGAAAGCAATGTAGAGGGGCATCTGTTGTTCACGGCATTTCTCCTGTATCTGACGAAGGGAGAACAGCATGTCAATAGTCGATCTCTCTGCACGAAAGCCACACTGTGCCTCAGGGTAGACGCGCTCGGCCAGCTTCTGGAGCCTGTTCAGAGCGACTCGAGCAAAGACTTTCCCCACTATGCTGAGCAGGGAGATTCCACGGTAGTTGTTGCAGTCACCGCGGTCACCTTTGTTTTTATAGAGGGTGATGATGTTGGCATCGCGCATGTCCTGGGGTACTGCTCCCTCGTCCCAGCACAGGCATAGCAGTTCATGTAGTGCTGAGAGTATAGCAGGCTTGGCACTCTTGATTATTTCAGGGGTAATGCTGTCCTTCCCAGGGGCTTTTCCGCTGGCTAGGGAATCAATGGCCATGTGATGTCTTTAATCCTGGCATTGGTGGGACCCAAAGTAGTAGTCTCTCCGATGAGATAGTTGAGGCAAATGTAGAGGTTAAAGCAAGTAAGTCCAGTAGACAGGACGGGCAGGGGCAGGACAGGGAGCGTGGAAGGTCTGGTAGGGTAAACTGCATTTACTTTAATGCAAGAAGCCTTACAGGTAAGGCAGATGAACTCAGAGCATGGATCGCTACATGGGATTGTGATATTATAGCTGTTACGGAAACGTAGTTGAGAGATGGGCAGGACTGGCAACTCAATGTTCTGGGGTACCAATGCTTCTGGCGTGACAGAGGTGGAGGTAAGAGATGAGGGGGAGTTGCACTATTGATTAGGGGAGGACATTACGGCAGTATTTAGAGAGGATATCCCGGGGGAATGTCCAGCGAGGCCATATGGGTAGACCTTAGAAATAAGAAAGGGGTGATCACTTTGATGGGATTATACTATAGGCCCCCCAATCGTCAGAGGGAATTGGAGGAGCATATATGTAGGGAAATCACAGATAGGTGTAGGAATTATAGCGTTGTAATAGTAGGTGATTTTAACTTCCCTAATATTGACTGGGACTGCCTTAGTGCTAAGGGATCAGATGGGGAAGAATTTGTTAAGTGTGTCCAGGATAGTTTTCTGAAGCAGTATGTGGATGGCCCTACTAGAGAAGGGGCTACACTCGACCTCCTCTTAGGAAATGAGGATGGGCAGGTGGTTGATGTGTCAGTGGGGGAGCACTTTGGGACCAGTGACCATAACTCTATTAGCTTCAAGACAGTTATGGAAAAGGATAAGACTGGTCCTCAGGTTGAAGTCCTAAATTGGGGGAAGGCTAATTTCGATGGCATCAGATAGGAACTCTCAAAAGTTGAATGGGAGAGGCTGTTTACAGGTAAAGGGACGTCTGGCAAGTGGGAGGCTTTTAAAAGTGAGATAGGGAGAGTTCAGGGCCAGCATGTTCCTGTTAGATGGAAGGGCAAGGCTGGCAAGTTTAGGGAACCTTGGTTGACGAAGGATATTGAGGGTCTGGTCAGGACAGAGAAGGAGGCATATGTCAGGTATAGGCAGCTGGGATCGAGCGAGTCCCTCGAGGAGTATAGGGGATGTAGGACTACACTTAAGAAGGAAATTATGAGGGCGAAAAGGGGCCATGAGATTTCCCTGGCAGATAAGATAAAGGAGAATCCTAAAAGATTCTATACGTACATTAAGAATAAAAGGGTAGCGAGGGAGAGAATAGGTCCCCTTCAGGATCAGTGTGGTAATCTATGTGTGGAGCCACAGGAAATGGGCGAGGTGTTTAATGAATATTTCTCGTCCGTATTTACCGTGGAGAAGGTCATGGAAGCTAGTGAGTTCAAGGGAGGGAACACCGATATCCTGGAGCATATCAACATTACAAAGGAGGAGGTGTTGGAGGTCTTGAAGCACATTAAGATGGATAAATCCCCAGGGCCTGACCAAGTGTATCCTAGGATGCTATGGGAAGTAAGGGAGGAGATTGCTGCGGCCCTGGCAGAGATTTTTGTATCATCGTTAGCCACGGGTGAGGTACCGGAAGACTGGAGGATAGCTAATGTTGTGCCTTTATTTAAGAAGGGCAGCAAGGATAAGCCAGGGAACTACAGGCCGGTGAGCCTTACATCAGTGGTGGGAAAGTTATTGGAAGGGATTCTGAGAGACAGGATTTATATGCATTTGGAAAGGCATGGTCTGATTAGGGATAGTCAGCATGGCTTTGTGCGTAGGAAATCATGTCTCATGAATTTGATTGAGTTTTTCAAGGAGGTGACCAAGAGGATTGACGAGGGCGTTGTCGACGTTGTCGACATGGACTTTAGCAAGGCCTGGTAGGCTGGTCCAGAAGGTTCGAACACATGGGATCCAGGGTGAGCTAGCCAATTGGATACAAAATTGGCTTGGTGATATGGAGGTAGAGGGTGGTAGTGGAGGGTTGTTTTTCCGATTGGAGGCCGATGACCAGTGGTGTGCCACAGGGATCGATGCTGGGCCCTCTGTTGTTTGTCATATATATTAATGACTTCGATGTGAATGTAAGGGGGCCTGATTAGTAAGTTTGCAGATGACACCAAAATTGGTGGTATAGTGGACAGTGAAGAAGGTTGTCTGAGGTTGCAACAGGATATAGATCAACTGGGAAAGTGGGCAAGGGAGTGGCAAATGGAATTTAACGCAGACAAGTGTGAAGTGATGCATTTTGAGAAGTTAAACCAGGGCAGGACATATGCAGTGAATGTTGAGCAGAGAGACCTTGGGGTGCAAGTACATAGTTCCCTGAAAGTGGCAACAAAGGTAGACAGGATGGTGAAGAAGGCGTATGGCATGCTTGCCTTCATCGGCCGAGGCATTGAGTACAAGAGTTGGGACGTCATGTTACAGTTGTACATAATGTTGGTTAGGCCGCACTTGGAGTACTGTGTGCAGTTCTGGTTGCCGCACTACTGGAAAGATGTTATTAAGCTAGAGAGGGAGCAGAAAAGATTCACAAGGTTGTTGCTTGGTTTTGGAGGGTTTAAGTTATAAAGAGAGATCAGATAGGCTGGGTCTGTTTTCCCTGGAGCGAAGGAGGCTGAGAGGGGACATGATAGAGGTATATAAAATTATGAGAGGCATAGCCAGAGTCTGTTTCCCATGGTAGGGGTGACTAAAACTAGAGGGCATAGATTTAAGATGAGAGGGAGGAGGTTTAAAGGGGATCAAAGGGGTAAATTTTTCACACAAAGAATAGTGGGTATCTGGAATGAGCTGCCTGAGGAGATGGTGGAGGCAGGAACAGTAGCGACATTTAAGAGGCATCTGGACAGGTACTTGAATGAGCAAGGCATAGAGGGATATGGAATTAATGCAGGCAGGTGGGATTAGTATAGATAGGCATTATGATCGGCATGGACACGGTGGGCCGAAGGGCGTGTTTCTATGTTGTACGACTCTATTGGGCAGGCAACACAATCTTCGGACATCCAAGTTGTGGCTGCGGAGAACACTATCTATTTTCCCTGAATATACTTTCCTCTACCCCGACCACATTCCTTTTGACTCCCCAATCTTGAATGGTCTCTTACTCCACAATGTCACTGTCAGTTTGCTCATCTCATTTAACATCAGCAAGACCAAAATCCTCCACCAGCGCTTCCCCAGACAAGCACCTACATCTTCAGCTATTGTTATTGATGGGAGACTTTAAAAGTCACTCAACACTCCCCATATCTCAGCAGTTGCCATTCTCAAAAGGTCACCATCAAAGTGGAGCTCCAACAGAGAATCAGCTGTGCCAGTGCAGCCTTCCAGAAATTGTACAACAGGGTCTTTGACAACAGAGACCTGCATAAAAGGACAAAGCATTTAGTATACAACACTGTTGTTGTCACCACTCTTCGCAGAGCGACTTGGGTCACCTCCCAAAGGTACCTCTGGTCGCTGGAGAATTTCCACCAGCGGTGTCTCCGCAGTATACTCAAAGTCAAGTGGGAAGTCAGGTTAACAAACTCCAGCATCCTCACCAAAGCCAATTCCTCCAGCATCACAACCATGATCATGTGAAATCAGCTCCACTGGTCTGGACATTGCATCCACATGCCAAATAATCAGTTTCCAAAGCACAGCCTCTTCTCACATCTCAAGGATTGCACCCAATCTCAAGGAGGACATGGGAAATGTTTTAAGGACACTCAAAGACTCATTGAAAAGAGAACAAATTGACATCGGTGTGTCGGAGGAGCTTGCCGCTAACCATGCCATGTGGCAACACCTCATCCAACAAACCACAACACAGTCAGAAACTGACCACATAAACCCTGCTGTGGAGAAGCGATGAAAACGGAAGGAGAGCAGGACCTTGGCTTGAGAATCCCCCTCCCGCAGGGCAACACTTGTCCTCTCTGTGCAAAGACCTGTTGTCCAGGATTGGCCTGCTGAATCACCCGAGGACATACAAATCATGAACCCTGCCAGACGTCATCCCCGTTTCGAGGGACTGATGACAACGACAATATCATGGTGCCGTGGTCAGTTTGCTCAACCACCCAGGCAGCAAGAACCTCATACTTGTTGGATAAAGGCAAAGCGCGAGGGGTCTCCAGCACGGCACAAGAGGTTCCCTTACCTGTCTAACATGCAGTCACACCCTCCTGTCCTTGAGTGCACCTGCACCACTTCCGAACCTGAGGGGTATGACTACCTCCAGAATCAAAGTATTAAGGTAACTCTCCCCCTCCCTGGTGCCCTGCAATGTCTACACCTTGGGTTCTAGCTCTACAACTCTTAGCTGACGTTCCTCAAGATGCAGACACTTACTGCAGATGTGGTTGTGAGGAACTGCAATGCTCTCCACAAACTCCCATATGCTGCAGTTGCTGAGTCAGCAGGTTGTGGATTCAAATCCTGCTCCAGAGACTTGAGAACATAATCCAGGCAGGTATTTAATTGCAGTACTGAGGGAACGCTGCACTATTGGAGGGTCAGTACTGAGGGAGAACTGCACTGTTCTTTGGGACAATTTTGCACTGCTCCTCATTTCGGTTTGGTAATATAGTGTTGCATCGCTCCTCGACAGTGCAATGGAGACATACCCTTTCATTGTACACAGCCACTCACATATAGTCCAGGTTAACATGTCTCAAATTTTGCTTACCTTCAGGCCTTGTTTTCTGCTTTTTCTCTCTCTGCTGCTCCTGGGACTTTTGGCAGTTAAAATGTTTGTCAGCTTCAGATCTTCAGTTTTTAGCCAATCTTCAAACTTCTTCAATAACAACTTGTGATCAGTAGGGTCTTGATCATTCACCTGTCAAAGAGTAAACGGGACTTTGACAAATACGATTCATGTCAGACAAAGGCAAAATACTGCGGACGCTGGAAATTTGAAATAAAAAAAGAAAATGCTGGAAATACTCGTATTATTTTTCTAACTTTGCCCAGTTCTGATGAGAAGTCACAGACCTGAAATGTTAACTCTGTTTCTCTCTCCATAGATGCTGCCCCTGACCTGATAAGTATTTCCAGCATTTTCTGTTTTGATTTGTATGAGTTGTGCACTGCTCACATTGTTTTCAAGCTATAGAAATTAATCTGTGAGATCACACAAGAGAAGCAAACACTGCAGTAATATTATCACGACATGTGCAAGCTGGCAGATCTTCTGCTGTGTTTCTCCAAGTAAGTCTGTTTTTTTTATTTGTTCATGGGATGTGCACCTCGCTGACAATGCCAGCATTTGCTGTCCATCACTAACTGCCCTTGAGATTTGCTTTTGCACAAGAACAAGCTTGTTCACTGTGATAACAGTGAATATTCTACTTCTAAAGTGCAGTGGAATCTCTCTCGACCTTTCTTTTGCATCTTCCATCTCTCCAGCTTCTGTTTCTCTTCTGTTGCTCTCCATTATTTTTGGTGTGCATATTGGCTGCTGCATTTTCTACATTACATTTTAAGATGTCTTTCATAGGTTGCCCCAAAGTGATTCACAGCCAGAGGTTCTGAAAAGTGCGACAGCAATGCAAGTCTTTATATTTCACCTACCCTCCACCCAATTCTCTCACTGTCATCTTGAGCAGAAAGCAACGTAAAGAGAAAGCACTATCCTCTTGAATGGTAGGACCCTAGGAAGTACAGAGGGTCAGAAGGACCTTGGTGTACTTGTCCATAGATCACTGAAGGCAGCAGCACAGGTAGATAAGGTGGTTAGGAAGGCATATGGGATACTTGCCTTTATTAGCCGAGGTATAGAATATAAGAGCAGGGAGGTTATGATGGAGCTGTATAAAACGCTAGTTAGTCCAGAGCTGGAGTACTGTCTACAATTCTGGAAGGATGTGATTACACTGGAAAGGGTGCAGAAGAGATTCACCAGGATGTTGCCTGGGCTGGAGCATTTCAGCTATGAAGAGAGACTGGATAGGCTCGGGTTGTTTTCCTTAGAGCAGAGAAGGCTGAGGGAGGACCTGATTGAGGTATACAAAATTATGAGGGGCATTGATAGGGTAGATAGGGAGAAACTTTTTCCCTTAGCAGAGGTGTCAATAACCAGGGGGCACAGATGTAAGGTGAGGGACAGGAGGTTTAGAGCGGATTTGAGGAAAAGAAATTTCACCCAGAGGGTGGTTGGAATCTGGAACACACTGTCTGAAGGGGTGGTGGAGGCAAGAACCCTCACAACATTTAAGTAGTATTTAGAAGAGCACCTGAAACGCCATAGCATACAAGGCTACGGGCCAAGTGCTGGAAAATGGGATTAGAATAGTTAGGTGCTTGATGTCCGGCACAGACACTATGGGCAAAAGGGCCTGTTTCTGTGCTGTATAACTCTATAACTCTTGCTGCAAATTTGCACTCCATCACAGCCATAACCTCCTGTATCCCTTCACATCATTCTCACTCACGCCCCTACCTCTTCCTCTAATCTTCACCCCACTAACGTTTCATCCCATTCTTCCATTAACTCAGAAGGGAGAGACAATAGAGACATAATGTCACAATTCTATAATGTTACAGTTGTACATAACGTTGGTTAGGCCACATTTGGAGTACTGTTTGCAGTTCTAGTTGCTGCACTAAAGGAAAGATGTGGTTAAGCTAGAGAGGGTGCAGAAAAGATTCACAAGGATGTTGCCTGGTTTGGAGGGCTTGAGTTATAAAGAGAGATTGGATAGGCTGGGTCTGTTTTCCCTGGAGCGAAGGAGGCTGAGAGGGGACATGATAGAGGTATATAAAATTATGAGAGGCATAGATCGGGTAGATAGCCAGAGTCAGTTTCCCATGGTAGGGGTGACTAAAACTAGAGGGCATAGATTTAAGGTGAGAGGGAGGAGTTTTAAAGGGGATCAAAGGGGTAAATTTTTCACACAAAGAATAGTGGGTATCTGGAATGAGCTGCCAGAGGAGGTGGTGGAGGCAGGAACAGTAGCAACATTTAAGAGGCATCTGGACAGGTATTTGAATGAGCAAGGCATAGAGGGATATGGAATTAATGCAGGCAGGTGGGATTTGTATAGATAGGCATTATGGTCGGCATGGACGTGGTGGGCCGAAGAGCCTGTTTCTAAGCTGTATGACTGTGTATGCAGGGTCACAGGGACCTGGAGTGCATGTGCACAGATCTTTATAGGTGGCAGGACATCTAAGGAGAGTAGTTAGCAAAGGTTATGGGGTTCTTAAATGGAGGCATCAAGTATAAAAGCAGGGAAATTATACTAAATCTTTATCATGCTCTGGATGGCCACACCAGAGTATTGCATCCAAGGATGTGAGGGTACTAGAGAGTGCGCAGAGGAGATTTACCAGAATGGTTCCAGGGACGAGGGGAATTTAGCTTCAAGATTAGGTTGGAAAAGCTGGGGTTTTCCCCATTAGCAGAGGTTGTCTAATGAGGAACGTTTGAGCAGGTTGGGCCTATACTCATTGGAGTTTAGAAGAATAAGAGGTGATCTTATTGAAACACATGCAATTCTGAGGGAGCTTGACAGGGTAGATGCTGAGAGGATGTTTCTCCTTGTGGGAAATCTAGAACTAGGAGGCATAGTTTCAGAATAAGGGGTCTCCTATTTAAGACATTGATGAGGAGGAATTTCTTCTTTCAGAGGGGTGTTAATCTTAGGAATTCTCTTCCCCAGAAAGCAGTGGAGTCTGGGTCATTGAATATATACAAGGCTGAGTTAGACAGATTTTTGATCTACAGGGGTGTCAAGGGGTATGGGCAGCAGGCAGGAAAACGGAGTTAAGGCCATAATCAGATCTGCCATGATCTTATCGAATGGTAGAGCAGACTCGAGGGGCCGAATGGCCTACTCCTGCTCCTATTTCTTATTCTCCATCTGCCTAATTGTTGCCCATTCACTTATCTATATCCCTTTGCAAACTCAGTGTGCTCTTCACAACCTGCTTTTGTACCTATTGAAGGGGTTAGTTAAGGAGACATGTAAATTAGAAAGGCAGCTCAGCATAATACAGTTAAGTCAGGATGGGAAATAGACAGACAAGCTGTTCGGGTAAAGGCAGGATTAGGGAGTGAAGATTGATAGCTAAGATCTGTACAGGCTTCACAATCCACAAACTGTGGGATGTTGTTTACTGTGAAACGAAGAGAAAGTAGACCCAGGCTAGAGACATCTGGAGTGGACACTGATAAAAATTAAGAACGGTGTATTCATTAGAGCGCATGATCAATTATCCATTGTTTGACCATGCTACGTGAGAAAAACAATATCTAAGTTTGTATCCATGCGTGCACAAATCAGAGCACGATCTCGGATATATTAGGGGACAAGATGGCTCCTGGGCTGTAAGCTCCCTAGGAAGCTCCCTTGCTGTTCAACTCTATCCATGGCCATCTGCTCCCATTCTTAGTGTTTTCTCCCCCAATCTACCCTCTTAAACTGTTTAAATTCCCCTGGCTCTTTAAATCAGTTCATTTTAGCCCTATCTAAAAGTTAACAGTTAGTTTAGTGTATGTTACCTGGGCCCACTGCCCTCCCCCAGCCACACCTGCTCTTTGTTTTCTCAATGAAATTGATCCGGATGAAACTGACGAGCACAGCTGTCGATACTTTAATCTCTGATACTGATGTCTTCACTGTCCAGAGTGTCTGCAGCCACGGCGTGCGGCAAGTCCATTGAGGTGAAGAAGCAACGGGACCCTAGGGAAGCCTTGAGAAAAGGTGCTCCAAACACCCAAAAAACCCATGAACGGCTCCTCAGCCACTTCAAAGCGCCCGCGGGAGATGGCTCGGAGAGCATCTGCAGAGCACTGTTGGCAATGCGGTATGCCTTTATTTAAACCACATCAAAAAACTCTCAGCGAATATAACCACCTTTGTAAGTCTGCCCAAAGATGCTTCACCTCCCGAAGGACGCAGATGAGCTTTCCGGACGTCGATGGTGGGAACTGAGGAAATGGCTTATTACCTGCACCCGCTTTCCCCTCCCTTCCCCCCTTTCCATCCCCGCCCCCCCCTTCCCTGCTCCACCCTCTCAGCTCACCCCTTCGCAACCCCGTCCCAGCCCCCACCTCGCACCCACTTCCCCTGCACCCCCTCCCACCCCCTTACAACCCCCTTCCCAGCCCTCCCTCCACCCCTCCCCCTCCTCCCACCGGCATCCTCCTACACCTGTGTAGGGGCCCGAACAACCCCACTGCCTTGTGGGCGTCTCGGGAGAGACCAAGGATAAGGGAGTAAACCCTAACAGATAATCCGGAGCGGAACCCCGTAGGCGGTCATGTGTCACCTTTGGCACGTTTCCGGCAGTTCCTGCAGCCATAACGGTGCCAAACGTCGTGCTCTGCACTCCTTTGGACCCCACCAGAAAGGCCGAGAGGGGGGTTTTGACGCCTGGGGAACTCTCAATAAATCCGCCCAGGCATGCGCCATGGAGAGGTCACTCCATAGTTGCCTCACAGCGACTGAAACAACACGGAAGGCAGCAGTTACGGGTTATAAGTCCAGATAAATTGGCGTAGAAGCTGGGCGCCACGGGTTGCCTTTGTTGGTGGGAGAGGTCATCGCACCTCACTGGACAGCTACCGCCCGCCTCAAACCGGGCAGCCCCCGGTCAATAAGGTTCTGTCCCGCCACAGTCTACCTGCTTCAATGGGTGCTTGGAGCTCAGGGTCATTGCCCGAAAGGTGGACTGAAACACCGCACCAAACACGAAAAAAGGAAAGAAGGTACCAGCCCTTCGCTTTGCAAGCTGGAACGTCAGAACTATGTGTCCTGGCCTGTCGGAAGACCTTACACAAATCAACGATTCTCGGAAGACCGCCATCATTAACAACGAGCTCAGTAGACTCAATGTAGACATTGCAGCACTTCAGGAGACATGCCTCCCCGCAAGTGGATCTCTAGCAGAGCAAGACTACACCTTCTTCTGGCAGGGCAGGGATCCTGAAGAACCAAGACAGCATGGAGTGGGCTTCACCATCAGAAACTCTTCGCTCAGCATGATAGAGCCTCCCTCAAATGGCTCGGAACGCAGACTGTCCATCCGACTGCTCACCGCCTCTGGTCCAGTACTCAGCATCTATGCTCCAACACTCTGCTCCCCACCTGAAGCTAAAGACCAGTTCTACGAGGAACTCCATAATATCATTAGTAGCATCCCCAATACCGAACACCTGTTCCTGCTGGGGGACTTTAATGCCAGGGTTGGGGCCGACCATGACTCATGACCCTCCTGCCTTGGGCGCTATGGCGTTGGAAGGATGAATGAGAACGGGCAGAGACTGCTTGAGTTGTGTACCTATCATAACCTCTGCATCACCAACTCGTTCTTTCACACTAAACCCTGTCACCAGGTTTCATGCAGGCACCCAAGATCGCGTCGTTGGCACCAGCGAGACCTCATTGTCACAAGGCGAGCCTCCTTAAACAGTGTTCAAATCACAGCAGCTTCCACAGTGCGGACTGCGACACCGACCACTCCCTGATGTGCAGCAAGGTTAGACTCAGACCAAAGAAGTTGCATCATTCCAAGCAGAAGGGCCACCCGCGCATCAACACGCGCAGAATTTCTCATCCACAGCTGTTACAAAAATTTCTAAATTCACTTGTGTCAGCCCTTCAAAACACTCCCACAGGGGATGCTGAGACCAAGTGGGTCCACATCAGAGACCCATCTGTGAGTCAGCTTTGACCACCTACGGCAAAAGTGCGAGGAGAAATGCAGACTGGTTTCAACCTCATAATGAAGAGCTGGAACCTGTCATAGCCGCTAAGCGCGTTGCACGGTTGAACTGCAAGAAAGCCCCCAGCGAGTTAACATCCGTAGCACTTAAAGCAGCCAGAAGCACTGCACGAAGAACAGCCAGGCGCTGCGCAAACGACTACTGGCAACATCTATGCAGTCATATTCAGCTGGCCTCAAACACCGGAAACATCAGAGGAATGTATGATGGCATGAAGAGAGCTCTTGGGCCAACCATCAAGAAGATCGCCCCCCTCAAATACAAATCAGGGGACATAATCACTGACCAACGCAAACAAATGGACTGCTGGGTTGAGCACTACCTAGAACTGTACTCCAGGGAGAATGTTGTCACTGAGACTGCCCTCAATGCAGCCCAGCCTCTACCAGTCATGGATGAGCTGGACAGACAGCCAACCAAATCGGAACTCAGTGATGCCATTGATTCTCTAGCCAGCGGAAAAGCCCCTGGGAAGCTCAGCATTACCCCTGAAATAATCAAGAGTGCCAAGCCTGCTATACTCTCAGCACTACATGAACTGCTATGCCTGTGCTGGGACGAGGGAGCAGTACCTCAGGACATGCGCAATGCCAATATCATCACTCTCCATAAAAACAAAGGTGACCGAGGTGACTGCAACAACTACCGTGGAATCTCCCTGCTCAGCATAGTGGGGAAAGTCTTTGCTCGAGTTGCTTTAAACAGGCTCCAGAAGCTGGCCGAGCGCGTCTTACCAACTTAATAGAATTCTTTGAGGAAGTGACAAAGTTGATTGATGAGGGAAGGGCTGTAGATGTCATATACATGGACTTCAGTAAGGCGTTTGATAAGGTTCCCCATGGTAGGCTGATGGAGAAAGTGAAGTCGCATGGGGTCCAGGGTGCACTAGCTAGATGGATAAAGAACTGGCTGGGCAACAGGAGACAGAGAGTAGCAGTGGAAGGGAGTTTCTCAAAATGGAGACGTGTGACCAGTGGTGTTCCACAGGGATCCGTGCTGGGACCACTGTTGTTTGTGATATACATAAATGATTTGGAGGAAAGTATAGGTGGTCTGATTAGCAAGTTTGCAGACGACACTAAGATTGGTGGAGTAGCAGATAGTGAAGGGGACTGTCAGAGAATACAGTAGAATATAAATAGATTGGAGAGTTGGGCAGAGAAATGGCAGATGGAGTTCAATCAGGGCAAATGCGAGGTGATGCATTTTGGAAGATCCAATTCAAGAGTGAACTATACAGTAAATGGAAAAGTCCTGGGGAAAATTGATGTACAGAGAGATTTGGGTGTTCAGGTCCATTGTTCCCTGAAGGTGGCAACGCAGGTCAATGGAGTGGTCAAGAAGGCATACGACATGCTTTCCTTCATCGGATGGGGTATTGAGTACAAGGGTTGGCAGGTCATGTTACAGTTGTATAGGACTTGGTTCGGCCACATTTGGAATACTGTGTGCAGTTCTGGTCGCCACATTACCAAAAGGATGTAGATGCTTTGGAGAGGGTGCAGAGGAGGTTCACCAGGATGTTGCCTGGTATGGAGGGCGCTAGCTATGAAGAGAGGTTGAGCAGATTAGGATTATTCTCATTAGAAAGACGGAGGTTGAGGGGCGACATGATCAAGGTGTACAAAATCATGAGAGGTATAGACAGGCTGGATAGCAAGAAGCTTTTTCCCCAGAGTGGGGGATTCAATTACTAGGGGTCACGAGTTCAAAGTGAGAGGGGAAAAGTTTAGGGGGGATATGCGTGGGAAGTTCATTACGCAGAGGGTGGTGGGTGCCTGGAACGCGTTGCCAGCGGAGGTGGTAGACGCGGGCACGATAGCGTCTTTTAAGATGTATCTGGACAGATACATGAATGGGCAGGACGCAAAGTGATACAGACCCTTAGAAAATAGGCGACATGTTTAGATAGAGGATCTGGATCGGCGCAGGCTTGGAGGGCCGAAGGGCCTGTTCCTGTGCTGTAATTTTCTTGGTTCTTTGTCTACCCTGAGGCACAGTGTGGCTTTTGTGCAGAGAGATTGACCGTTGACATGCTGTTCTCCCTTCGTCAGATACAGGAGAAATGCCGCGAACAACAGATGCCCCTCTACATTGCTTTCATTGATCTCACCAAAGCCTTTGACCTCGTCAGCAGACGTGGTCTCTTCAGACTACTAGAAAAGATCGGATGTCCACCAAAGCTACTAAGTATCATCACTTCATTCCATGACAATATGATAGGCACAATTCAACATGGTGGCTCCTCATCAGACTCCTTTCCTATCCTGAGTGGCGTGAAACAGGACTGTGTTCTCGCACCCACACTTTTTGGGATTTTCTTCTCCCTACTGATTTCACATGCGTTCAAGTCCTCGGAAGAAGGAATTTTCCTCCACACAAGATCCGGGGGCAGGTTGTTCAACCTTGCCCGTCTAAGAGCGAAGTCCAAAGTACGGAAAGTCCTCATCAGGGAACATCTCTTTGCTGACGATGTTGCTTTAACATCTCACACTGAAGAGTGCCTGCAGAGTCTCATCGATAGGTTTGCGGCTGCCTGCAATGAATTTGGCCTAACCATCAGCCTGAAGAAAACGAACATCATGGGGCAGGACGTCAGAAATGCTCCATCCATCAATATTGGCAACCACGCTCTGGAAGTGGTTCAAGAGTTCACCTACCTAGGCTCAACTATCACCAGTAACCTGTCTCTAGATGCAGAAATCAACAAGCGCATGGGAAAGGCTTCCACTGCTATGTCCAGACTGGCCACGAGAGTGTGGGAAAATGGCGCACTGACACGGAACACAAAAGTCCGAGTGTATCAAGCCTGTGTCCTCAGTACCTTGCTCTACGGCAGCGAGGCCTGGACAATGTATGCCAGCCAAGAGCGACATCTCAATTCATTCCATCTTCGCTGCCTCCGGAGAATCCTTGGCATCAGGTGGCAGGACCGTATCTCCAACACAGAAGTCCTCGAGGCAGCCAACATCCCCAGCTTATACACACTACTTAGTCAGCGGCGCTCGAGATGGCTTGGCCATGGAAGATGGCAGGATCCCCAAAGACACATTGTACAGCGAGCTCGCCACTGGTATCAGACCCATCGGCCATCCATGTCTCCGCTTTAAAGACGTCTGCAAACGCGACATGAAGTCCTGTGACATTGATCACAAGTCGTGGGAGTCAGTTGCCAGCGATCGCCAGAGCTGGCGGACAGCCATAAAGGCGGGGCTAAAGTTTGGCGAGTCGAAGAGACTTAGCAGTTGGCAGGAAAAAAGACAGAGGCACAAGGGGAGAGCCAACTGTGTAACAGCCCCGACAAACAAATTTTTCTGCAGCACCTGTGGAAGAGCCTGTCACTCTAGAATTGGCCTTTATAGCCACTCCAGACGCTGCTTCACAAACCACTGACCACCTCCAGGCACTTACCCATTGTCTCTCGAGATAAGAAGGCCAAAGAAGATCTCGGACTGCCCAAGGTGGACTCTCCTTGCACATGCTCATATAAATGATCATTTACCTGTACCTGACTCTCCTCATATGCAGATGAGTTGTCCCACAACACTATCTTTGTATCCTCAGCAAATTTGGCGATAATACACTCGGTCCCTTCATCCAAGCACTGACAAAGACAGTAAATATTTGAGGCCCCAGCACTGATCCCTGTGGCACTCCCCTAGTTACAGTTTGCCAAGCTGAAAATGACCCACTTAGCCCAACTCTCTGTTTCTTGTTAGCCAATCCTCTATCCATGCTAATGTATTACCCCAACACCACAAGCTCTTATGTTGTGTAGTAACCTTTTGTGACACCAAATCGAACGCCTTTGGGAAGTCCAAATACACCACATCTTTCGGTTCCCCTTTATCCACTCTGCTTGTTCCTTCCTCAAAGAACTCTAATAAATCTGTCAAACATGATTTTCCTTTCACAAAACCATGCTGACTCTGCTTGATTGCATTATGATTTTCTAAACATGCTGCTACTCCGTCCTTAATAATGGGTTCCAGCATTTTCCCAATGACAGACGTTAGATTAACTGTCCTATAGTTTCCTGCTTCCTGTCTCCCTCCTTTCTTAAATAGAGGTACTACCATCTGCAGTTTTCCAATCCACTGGGACATTTCCAGAATCTAGGGAATTTTGGAAGATTACAACCAATGTATCCATTATCTTTGCAGCCACTTTTTTTTTAAGATCCTCGGATGCAGGCCATCAGATCCAGGGGACTTGTCAGCCTTTAGTCCCATTGATTTTCCTAGTACTTCTTCTCTGGTGATGGTGACTGTTTTAAGTTCCTCCCTCCCTTTTGCCTCTTGATTTTCCACTATTATTGGGATGCTTTTAGTATCTTCTATCATGAAGACAATGCAAAATACTTGTTTAAAGTCTCTGCCATTTCCTTGCTTCCCATTATTAATTCCTAATTTCATCCTCTAAGGGACCAACACTTACATTAGCTACTCTCTTCCTTTTTAGATACTCGTAGCTAAGGTTTTACTGTCTGTTTTTATATTTCTTGCTAGTTTACCCTCATAATCTACTTTCTTTTTTAAGTCATCCTTTACTCGTTTTGAAAATTTTCCCAATCTTCTGGCCTACCAGCCTTTTCTTTCAATTTGACACCATCCTTAACTTCCTTAGTTAGCCACGGATAGTTCATCTTTCTCAATGGAATACATCTTTGTTGAAAGTTATGAAATGTTTCTTTAAATGTCTGCCGCTGCTCATCTACCATCTTACCTTTTAGCTTATTTTCCTAGTCTACTTTAGCTAACTTTGTCTTCATACTATGGACAGAGAAACAGAGTTAAAGTTTCAGATCTGTGACCTTTCATCAGAATGGACCTGAAACTTTTAACTGTTTCTCTCTTCACAATGCTGCCAGACCTGCTGAGTATTTCCAGCACTTTGTTTGTATTTCAGATTTCCAGCATCCGCATTATTTTGCTTTTATTTCTTTCTTTATACCTTTCTGATAGCCTTTATTGAAGTTTAAGACAGCAGTTTCAGACCGAATGGAGGAGGCGGTGGCGTAGTGGTAATGTCACTAGGCTAGTAATCCAGAGGTCTAGGCTAATGCTCTGGGGACATGGGTTTGAATCCCACCATGGCAGATGGTGAAATTTGAATTCAATTAATAAAACTGGAATTTAAAAAAAAAAGCGAGTCCAATGGTGACCATGAAACCATTGTCGATTGTTGTAAAAACCCATCGGTTCACTACTGTAAAACTAGCTCAGGTCTACAAATCAAACCCGACCTGAGCCTGACAGAACCACATCCGACCCCGAGCCCAACCTGGCCCAAGTCCTTTAATGTTTTCCCGCACCCGACCCGACCTAGCTTCCGTTTTTCACTTTGTTGCTTATCTGCGCAAGCTTAAAAAAAACTGTAACAAAACCACCTTTCAAGTTCAAAAAGTACATTAGCATTGGAGCCAATTACCGGAGGTGGTGACAGAGCATGTCCGACCCGAGCCCAAATGCCAGACCCGGAAGTGCGACCTGACCCGAACCCGGCACATGTCGTCGGGTCCCGTCGGGTTCGGGTCGGGTAGCCATACTCTACACTACTGTACTTTAGGGAAGGAAATCTGCCGTCCTTACCTGGCCTGCCTACATGTGACTCGAGACCCTCAGCAATGTGGTTGACTCTTAAATGCCCTCAGGAGCCACTCAGTTCAAGGGCAATTAGGGATGGGCAATAAATGCTGGCCTAGCCACAACACCCATTTCCCATGAACAAATAAAAAGATGCACTCTATCAACTCATCCTCAAGGCTTCCTTTACGAATTTGATCTGTCCAATCTATATGAAAATTAAAATCACCCAAAATTAGAAGGACGTGGAGGCTTTGGAGAGGGTACAGAGGAGGTTTACCAGGATGTTGCCTGGTCTGGAGGGCATTAGCTATGAGGAGAGGTTGGATAAACTCGGATTGTTTTCACTGGAACGACGGAGGTGGAGGGGTGACATGACAGAGGTTTACAAAGTTATGAGTGGCATGGACAGAGTGGATAGTCAGAAGCTTTTTCCCAGGGTGGAAGAGTCAGTTACTAGGGGACATAGGTTTAAGGTGAGAGGGGCAAAGTTTAGAGGGGATGTGCGAGGCAAGCTCTTTACACAGAGGGTGGTGAGTGCCTGGAACTTGTTGCCGGGGGAGGTGGTGGAAGCAGTTACGATAGCGACGTTTAAGAGGCATCTTGACAAATACATGAATAGAATGGGAATAGAGGGATACGGTCCCCGGAAATGCAGGAGGTTTTAGTTTAGGCAGGCATCAAGGTCGGCGCAGGCTTGGAGGGCCGAATGGCCTGTTCCTGTGCTGTACTGTTCTTCGTTATTATTGCAGATTAAGTGATTAGGAGACAATCAATGATTTCAAAAGGAAACTGGATGGGCTCTTGCAGGAAATAAACTTGCAAGACTACGAGCAAGGGAAATGAGACTGACTGCTTTACTAAGCCAGCATGGACTTGGTGGACCAAATGGCTTTCTCAGCTGCAGTTGATGCCTATCTCAGAGAGACAGAGGAACTGAAGGAGGCAGTTCAGCAGCTACTGAATTAGCAAAACAGCATATGTGAGTAGCAGCGATCATAATATGAACGACTTCAATGTGGTGTTTGAAAGGAAGAAAGGAAGAAGCGCGGAACAGCTACCAAGATTCTATATTTAGGTTATGCTGACTTCAATGGGATGAGACAGAGACTGTCTACAGTAAAGTGGGCAAAATGACAGGAGATCAGTGGCAAGTGTTCAAAAAAGATTTTCATGTGATACAGTAGTTTATATCACTATGGTGCAAGAGTTCTACTTGCCAAACCGACAGGTACAGACAAATAGTAAGAGTTACGAAACGGGAGCATGAAAAGAAACTTGTAAGGGAATTACAGTTATATTAGAAAAAAGAGGGTGTTACGAAAGTGCTTCTGTTTTTGCCAAAAATAATTCTATGAGAATTCAGAGTTAAACTGAAGAAATGTTGGACCAATTTTTTTCAAGAGGGTCATCAAGAGAACACTGACAGGACGTATTTGACAACATCATTTACTGGTTGTCACATGACTCAAGTTATGTGGCATTGGAGGCGGTGGTATTGGCGTAGTGGTATTATCACTGGACTAGTAACCCAGGGTATTGCTCTGGGGACATGGGCTCAAATCCCACCACAGCAGAAGGTGGAATTTGAATTCAATTAATAAATTTGGAATTAAAAGCTAGTCTGATGATGGCCACGAAACCATTGTCGATTGTTGTAAAAACCCATCTGGTTCACTAATGTCCTTTAGGGAAGGAAATCTGCTGTCCTTACCTGGTCGGGCCTACATGTGACTCCAGACCCACAGCAATGTGGCTGACTCTTACATGCCCTCTGAAATGACCTAGCAAGCCACTCAGTTGTATCTAATCGCTACAAAGTCAATAAAAAAGAATGAAACCGGATGGACCACCTGGCATTGACCTAGGCACCGGAAACGACAACGGCAAGCCCAGCCCTGTCAACCCTGCAAAATCCTCCTAACTGACATCTGGGAGCTTCTGCCAAAGGTGGGGGAGCTGTCCCACAGACTAGCCAAACAACAGCCTGACATAGCCATACTCATGGAATCATACCTGACACACAATGTCCCAGACACTGCCATCACCATCCCTGGGTATGTCCTGTCCCACCTGCAGGACAGACCCAATCGAGGTGGTGGCACAGTGGTATACAGTCGGGAGTGACTTTCACTGGGAGTCCTCAACATCAACTCCGGACCCCATGAAGTTTCATGGCATCAGATCAAACATGGGCAAGGAAAGCTCCTGCTGATTACCACCTACCGCCCTCCCTCAGCTGATGAGTCAGTACTCCTCCATGTTGAACAGCATTTGGACGAAGCATGGAGGGTGGCAAGGGCGCAGAATGTACTGTGGGTGGGGGACTTCAATGTCCATCACCAAGAGTGGCTCGGTAGCACCACTACTGACCGAGCTGGCCGAGACGGGGGGGGGGGGGGGAGCACGGCGGGAGCGGGAAGAGAGAGAGAGAGAGAGAGAGTGAGAGGAGCACGGCGGGAGCGGAGAGAGAGAGAGGGGAGCACGGCGGGAGTACAGACAGCGAGAGAGAGAGAGAGAGAGGGGAGCACAGCGGGAGCGGAGAGAGAGAGAGAAAGAGAGGAGCACGGCAGAAGTGGAGAGAAAGAGGAGAATGGCGGGAGTGGAGAGAGAGAAAGAGGAGCACGGCGGGAGCGGAGAGAGAGAGGGGAGCGTGGCGGGAGCAGAGACAGAGACTAGAGCACGGCGGGAGCGGAGAGAGGGGAGTGCGACGGGAGTGGAGATAGAGAGAGAGAGAGAGGAGCAGGGCGGGAGCGGATGGAACGGAGAGAGAGAGAGACAAGCACAGTGGGAGCAGAGAGAGAAGGGGGGAGCGAAGAGAGAGAGGGGAGCACAATGGGAGCGGAGAGAGAGAGGAGCACAGCGGGAACGGAGAGAGAGAGAGAGAGGGAGCAGGGCGGAAGCGGAAGGAGCGGAGAGAGAAAGGGAGCACGGATGGAGCGGAGAGAAAGAGAGAGAGAGAAGAGGACGGCGGGAGTGGGGAGAAAGAGAGAGAGGAGCACGGCGGGAGCGGAGGGAGAGAGAGGGCACCATGGCAGGAGTGGAGAGGGAGAGAGGAGCACGGCAGGATGGGAGAGAGAGAAAGAGGAGCATGGCAGAAAGAGAGAAAGAGGAGCACGGCGGGAGTGGAGAGAGGAGAGCGCTGCGGGAGCGGAGAGGGGGGAGCATGGCGGAAGCGGGGAGAGAGAGAAGCACGGCGGGAGCGGAGAGAGAGAGGAGCACGGCGGGAGCGGAGAGAGAGAGGAGCACGGCGGGAGCGGAGAGAGAGAGGAGCACGGCGGGAGCGGAGAGCGAGAGGAGCACGGCGGGAGCGGAGAGCGAGAGGGGAGAACGGCGGGAGCGGAGAGCGAGAGGGGAGAACGGCGAGAGCGGACAGCGAGAGAGGAGAACGGCGGGAGCGGAGAGCGAGAGAGGAGCACGGCGGGAGCGGAGAGCGAGAGAGGAGCACGGCGGGAGCGGAGAGCGAGAGAGGAGCACGGCGGGAGCGGAGAGCGAGAGAGGAGCACGGCGGGAGCGGAGAGCGAGAGAGGAGCACGGCGGGAGCGGAGAGCGAGAGAGGAGCACGGCGGGAGCGGAGAGCGAGAGAGGAGCACGGCGGGAGCGGAGAGCGAG
Source organism: Heterodontus francisci (assembly GCF_036365525.1). Classification (NCBI taxonomy): domain Eukaryota; kingdom Metazoa; phylum Chordata; class Chondrichthyes; order Heterodontiformes; family Heterodontidae; genus Heterodontus; species Heterodontus francisci. The sequence continues at coordinate 568,425 of NC_090379.1, forward strand.
AGAGGAGCACGGCGGGAGCGGAGAGCGAGAGAGGAGCACGGCGGGAGCGGAGAGCGAGAGAGGAGCACGGCGGGAGCGGAGAGCGAGAGAGGAGCACGGCGGGAGCGGAGAGCGAGAGAGGAGCACGGCGGGAGCGGAGAGCGAGAGAGGAGCACGGCGGGAGCGGAGAGCGAGAGAGGAGCACGGCGGGAGCGGAGAGCGAGAGAGGAGCACGGCGGGAGCGGAGAGCGAGAGAGGAGCACGGCGGGAGCGGAGAGCGAGAGAGGAGCACGGCGGGAGCGGAGAGCGAGAGAGGAGCACGGCGGGAGCGGAGAGCGAGAGAGGAGCACGGCGGGAGCGGAGAGCGAGAGAGGAGCACGGCGGGAGCGGAGAGCGAGAGAGGAGCACGGCGGGAGCGGAGAGCGAGAGAGGAGCACGGCGGGAGCGGAGAGCGAGAGAGGAGCACGGCGGGAGCGGAGAGCGAGAGAGGAGCACGGCGGGAGCGGAGAGCGAGAGAGGAGCACGGCGGGAGCGGAGAGCGAGAGAGGAGCACGGCGGGAGCGGAGAGCGAGAGAGGAGCACGGCGGGAGCGGAGAGTGAGAGAGGAGCACGGCGGGAGCAGCAGGAGCAGAGCAGGAAAAAAATAAATCAAAAAGTGACATCAGTGTGATGTCACAATCAACATGAGAGCAGGGAAACAGATCCGCTGGGGTGGATATACAGGTAAGCTTTTAATTTAATTTAAATCAAACATCACAAGCAAGCAGGTAGGTGATTGGTTTGGAAAGAAGCTACCTGTTTGGTGAGTATCTGGTAAGTGATTAAGGTCCGTTCTAATTTTTTTTTATTCATTCATGGAATGTGGGCATCGCTGGCCAGGCCAGCATTTATTACCCACCCTCAATTACACTTGAGAAAGTGGTAGTGAGCTGCCTTCTTGAAACGCTGCAGTCCATGTGGGGTAGGTACACCCACAGTGCTGTTAGGAAGGGAGTTCCAGGATTTTGACCCAGCGACAGTGAAGGAACGGCGATATAGTTCCAACTCAGGATGGTGTGTGACTTGGAGGGGAACTTGCAGGTGGTGGTGTTCCCATGCATTTGCTGCCCTTGTCCTTCTAGTTGGTAGAGGTCGTGGGTTTTGAAGGTGATGTCCAAGGAGCCTGCAGCATTGCTGCAGTGCATCTTGTAGATGGTACACACAGCTGCCACTGCGCGTCGGTGGTGTAGGGAGTGAATTTTTGTGGATGGGGTGCCAATCAAGCGGGCTGCTTTGTCCTGGATGGAGTCAAGTTTCTTGAGTGTTGTTGGAGCTGCACCCATCCAGGCAAGTGGAGATTATTCCATCACACTCCTGACTTGTGCCTTGTGGATGGTGGACAGGCTTGGGGGAGTCAGGAGCTGAGTTACTCGCCTCAGGATTCCTAGCCTCTGACCTGCTCTTGTAGCCACGGTATTTATATGGCTACTCCAGTTCAGTTTCTGGTCAATGGTAGCCCCTAGGATGTTGATAGTGGGGGGATTCAGCAATGGTAATGCCATTGAATGTCAAGGGGCGATGGCTAGATTCCCTCTTGTTGGAAATGTTCATTGCCTGGCATTTGTGTGGCGCGAATGTGACTTGACACTTATCAGCCCAAGCCTGGCTGTTGTCCAAGTCTTGCTGTGTTTCTACACGGAATGCTTCAGTATCTGAGGAGTCACGAATGGTGCTGAATATTGTGCAATCATCAGCGAACATCCCCACTTCTGACCTTATGATTGAAGGAAGGTCATTGATGAAGCAGCTGAAGATGGTTGGGCCTAGGACACTACCCTGAGGAACTCCTGCAGTGATGTCCTGGAGCTCAGATGATTGACCTCCAACAACCACGTCCATCTTCCACTGCGCAAGATATGACTCCAATCAGCGGAGGGTTTTCCCCTATTCCCATTGACGTCTGTTTTGCTCAGGCTCCTTGATGCCGTATTCGGTCAAATGCTGCCTTGATATCAAAGGCAGTCACTCTCACCTCACCTCGAGTTCAGCTCTTTTGTCCATGTTTGAACCAAGGCTGTAATGAGGTCAGGAGCTGAGTGGCCCTGGCGGAACCCAAACTGAGCATCACTGAGCAGGTTATTTCTAAGTAAGTGCTGCTTGATGGCACTGTTGATGACACCTTCCATCACTTTACTGAGGATTGAGAGTAGGCTGATGGGGCAGAAATTGGCCGGGTTGGACTTGCCCTGCTTTTTGTGGACAGGACATACCTGGGCAATTTTCCACATTGCAGGGTAGATGCCAGTGTTGTAGCTGTACTGGAACATCTTGGCTAAGGGCGCGACAAGTTCTGGAACACAAGTCTTCAGTACCATTGCCGGAATATTGTCAGGGCCCATAGCTTTTGCAGTATCCAGTGCCTTCAGTTGTTTCTTGATATCACGCGAAGTGAATCGAATTGGCTGAAGTCTGGCATCTGTGATGCTGGGGACTTCAGGAGGAAGCCGAGATGGATCATCAACTTGACACTTCTGGCTGAAGATTGTCGCAACTGCTTCAGTCTTATCTTTCGCACTGATGTGCTGGGCTCCCCCATCATTGAGGATGGGGATATTTGTGGAGCCACCTCCTCCAATTAGTTGTTTAATTATCCACCACCATTCACGGCTGGATGTGGCACAACTGCAGACCTTAGATCTGATCCACTGGTTATGGGATCGCTTAGTTCTGTCTATTGCATGCTGCTTACGCAGATTGGCACTCAGATAGTCCCGTGTTGTAGCTTCACCAGGTTGACACCTCATTTTGAGATATGCCTGGTGCTGCTCCTGGCATGCCCTCCTGCACTCTTCATTGAACCAGGGTTGGCCTCCTGGCCTGATGGTAATGGTAGAAGTGGGGGATATGCCGGGCCATGAGGTTACAGATTGTGGTTGAGTACAATTCTGCTGCTGCTGATGGCCCACAGCGCCTCATGGATGCCCAGTTTTGCATTGCTGGATCTGTTTGAAATCTATCCCATTTTGCACGGTGGTAGTGCCACAAAACATGAAGGAGGGTATCCTCATAGTACAGGCGGGACTTCGTCTCCACAAGGACAGTGTGGTGGTCACTCCTACCAATACTGTCATGGACAGATGCAGTTGTGGCAGGCAGATTGGCGAGGACGAGGTCAAGTATGTTTTCCCCTCGTGTTGGTTCCCTCACCATCTGCCACATCCCCAGTCTAGCAGCTATGTCCTTTAGGACTCGGCCAGCTCGGTCAGTAGTGGTGCTACCAAGCCACTGTTGGTTATGGACATTGAAGTCCCCCACACAGAGCAGATTCTGTGCCCTTGCCACCCTCAGTGCTTCCTCCAAGTTGTGTTCAACATGGAGGAGTACGGACACATCAGCTCAGGGAGAGCAGTAGGTGGTAATCAGCAGGAGGTTTGTTTGCACTGGAGTGCTGACTTGGCTTGCATTCGAGTGCTGCAGTGGAAGTTTGGTAACTGAGGATAATTAAGGGTTAATTTTATCTTAAATCTAATCAGTCTTTTATTCAGCAGATTAACTTAACAGTTGCTGTTAGGGTTGGAGAAGGTGAGTTTTAGACCAGCTTTAAACAGGGTTCACTCAGGCTCTGCTTGCAGCTGCACCTTGTTAATTATAGAAGTGGCTTAAACCAGTTTTCAGGGGGCAAGAGTCAGTCAGTCTTAAAGTGAGCCATCTTACAGTACTGACTTTGTTTGCATTGGAGTGCTGACTTGGGTTCGATTCGAGTACTAGAGTGGAAGTTTGGTAACTGAGGAAGTTCGGTAAGGAGGGAGCGAGGAGCTCCTTTCATTTCCAACCCGTCCTCAGAGTGAGGGGAGTCGAGAGCTTCCAAAGAGCACAGCTGACTGGGAGAAGACTCGGAGGGCGGAGGTCCGGACCGGTAAGTATAAAAAAAACTTACCTCTGGTAAAAAACCTGAAAGTGACGTCACAGGAAAACTGTGACCTGATTGGCTGGAAGGAATTTTTTTTTTACTGAATTTGAAAATAAAACATTGATAAAAATTGATTAAAACCCTAATTAACTAATTAATAAGTACAGTAACTAAACCAGAAGGAGGAGATTACTGTATTTAGTTAGCATTTAATATTTATAGTAGGAATCTAGCACGAGGGACCACATAGTTAATTATAACAATTTAGTAAGGATTTAATAAGTATTTTAAATTAATTTATTTATTAGTGCCAGAAATGTCAGTTAGAGGGGTGAAGTACTCCACCTGTGAGATGTGGGTGGTGAGTGACCCTTACAGCGTTCCGGATGACTACATCTGCAGGAAGTGTACCCAAATGACTCACGTACTGCTAGGGGCTTGGATGAGGCAGAATTTGTAAGGAGCATCCAGGAGGGCTTCTTGAAACAATATGTAGATAGTCCAACGAGGGATGGGGCCGTACTGGACCTGGTATTGGGGAATGAGCCCGGCTAGGTGGTCGAAGTTTCAGTAGAGGAGCATTTCGGGAACAGTGACCATAATTCCATACGTTTTAAGGTACTTGTGGATAAGGATAAGAGTAGTCCTCGGGTGAAGGTGCTAAATTGGGGGAAGGCTAATTATAACAATATTAGGCAGGAACTGAAGAATTTAGATTGGGGACGGCTGTTTGAGGGTAAATCAACATCTGACATGTGGGAGTCTTTCAAACGTCAGCTGATTAGCATCCAGGACCAGCATGTTCCTGTGAGGAAGAAGGATAAGTTTGGCAAGTTTCGCGAACCTTGGATAACGCGGGATATTGTGAGCCTCGTCAAAAAGAAAAAGGAAGCATTCCCTAAGGGCTGGAAGGCTAGGAACAGACGAATCCCTTGAGGAATATAAAAACAGTAGGAAGGAACTTAAGCAAGGAGTCAGGAGGGCTAAAAGGGGTCATGAAAAGTCATTGGCAAACAGGATTAAGGAAAATCCCAAGGCTTTTTATATGTATATAAAGAGCAAGAGGGTAACCAGGGAAAGGGTTGGCCCACTCAAGGACAGAGAAGGGAATCTATGTGTGGAGCCAGAGGAAATGGGTGAGGTACTAAATGAGTACTTTGCATCAGTATTCACCAAAGAGAAGGACTTGGTGGATGATGAGCCGAGGGAAGGGAGTGTAGATAGTCTCAGCCATCTCATTATCAAAAAGGAGGTGGTGTTGGGTGTCTTGCAAAGCATTAAAGTAGCTAAGTCCCCAGGGCCTGATGGGATCTACCCCAGAATACTGAGGGAGGCAAGGGAAGAAATTGCTGGGACCTTGACAGAAATCTTTACATCCTTATTGGCTACAGGTGAGGTCCCTGCAGACTGGAGAATAGCCAATGTTGTTCCTTTGTTTAAGAAGGGTAGCAAGGATAATCCAGGAAATTATAGGCCGGTGAGCCTTACATCAGTGGTTGGGAAATTATTAGAGAGGATTCTTCGCGACAGGATTTACTCCCATTTGGAAACAGATGGACTTATTAGCAAGAGGCACCATGGTTTTGTGAAGGGGAGGTCGTGTCTCACTAACTTGATTGAGTTTTTTGAGGAAGTGACGAAGATGATTGATGAAGGAAGGGCAGTGGATGTTAACTATATGGACTTCAGTAAAGCCTTTGACAAGGTCCCTCATGGCAGACTGATACAAAAGGTGAAGTCACACGGGATCAGAGGTGAGCTGGCAAGATGGATACAGAACTGGCTCTGTCATAGAAGACAGAGGGTAGCAGTGGAAGGGTGCTTTTCTGAATGGAGGGATGTGACTAGTGATGTTCCGCAGGGATCAGTGCTGGGACCTTTGCTCTTTGTAGTATATATAAATGATTTGGAGGAAAATGTAGCTGGTCTGAGTAGTAAGTTTGCGGACGACACAAATGTTGGTGGAGTTGCGGATAGTGATGAGGATTGTCAGAGGATACAGCATGATATAGATCGGTTGGAGACTTGGGCGGAGAAATGGCAGATGGAATTTAATCCAGACAAATGTGAGGTAATGCATTTTGGAAGGTCTAATGCAGGTGGGAAGTATACAGTAAATGGCAGAACCCTTAGGAGCATTGATCGGCAGAGAGATCTGGGCGTACAGGTCCACAGGTCACTGAAAGTAGCAACGCAGGTGGATAAGGTGGTCAAGAAGGCATACGGCATGCTTGCCTTCATCGGTCGGGACATAGAGTATAAAAATTGGCAAGTCATGCTGCAGCTGTACAGAACTTTAGTTAGGCCACACTTAGAATATTGCGTGCAATTCTGGTCACCACACTACCAGAAGGACATGGAGGCATTGGAGAGGGTACAGAAGAGGTTTACCAGGATGTTGCCTGGTCTGGAGAGCATTAGCTATGAGGAGAGGTTGGATAAACTCGGATTGTTTTCACTGGAACGACGGAGGTGGAGGGGCAACATGATAGAGGTTTACAAAGTTATGAGCGGCATGGACAGAGTGGATAGTCAGAAGCTTTTTCCCATAGTGGAACAGTCAATTACTGGGGGGCTTAGGTTTAAGGTGCGAGGGGCAAAGTTTAAAGAGGATGTGCGAGGCAAGTTCTTTACACAGAGGGTGGTGAGTGCCTGGAACTTGTTGCCAGGGGAGGTGGTGGAAGCAGGTACGATAGCGACGTTTCAGAGGCATCTTGACAAATACATGAATAGGATGGGAATAGAGGGATACGGACCCCGGAAGTGCAGAAGGTTTTAGTTTCGGCAGGCATCAAGATCGGCGCAGGCTTGGAGGGCCGAATGGCCTGTTCCTGTGCTGTACTTTGTTTTCTTGCCCATGTTTGACCTGATGCCATGAGACTTCATGGGGTCCAGAGTCGATGCTGAGGACTCCCAGGGCAACTCCATCCCTATTGTCTACTACGCCAGCACCTCTGCTGTGTCTGTCCTGCCAGTGGGACAGGACATACCCAGGGATGGTGATGGCAGAGTCTGGGACATGGTTTGTAAGGTATGATTCCGAGAGTATGACTATGTCAGGCTGTTGCTTGACTAGTCTGTGGGGCAGCTCTCCCACCTTTGGCACAAATCCCCAGATGTTAGTAAGGAGGAATTTGCAGGGTCGACAGGGCTGGGTTTGCCATTGTCGTTTCCGGTGCCTCGGTCGATGCCGGGTGGTCCATCCGGTTTCATTCCTTTTTATTGACTTTGTAGCAGTTAGATACAACTGAGTGGCTTGCTCGGCCATTTCAGAGGGCATGTGAGAGTCAACCACATTGCTGTGGGTCTGGAATCACATGTAGGCCAGACCAGGTAAGGACAGCAGATTTCCTTCCCTAAAGGACATTAGTGAACCAGATGGGTTTTTACAATAATCAACAATGGTTTCATGGCCATCATTTGACTAGCTTTTAAATCCAGATTTATTAATTAAATTCAAATTCCACCTTCTGCTGTGGTGGGATTTGAACCCATGTCCCCAGAGCAATACCCTGGGTCTCTGGGTTACTAGTCCAGTGACAATACCACTATGCCACTGCCTCCATTCTAATCCTAACGTCTAAAATAGTAAAGAAACTATTGGTAAGCTTAATAAAATATATTAAAAAAGGAAAATAAAATAAACAATTGAATAAAATAATTAAGTAGTTAATTAAAACACATTCAGGATAGCAGGACAGGTGATGTGTCACGGCTGCAGCATGTGGGAGCTCCTGGATGCCAGTGTGATCCAGGGCAAACACGTCTGCAGTGTTTGCGGCTCGAAGAGCTTTGGTTCAGTCATTGAACTGGAGTCCGAGCTGCTGCCACTGCAACACATCAGGGAGGGGGGAAAGTTACCTGGACATTTTGTATCAGGAGACGGTCACACCCCTTGGGATTGGGTCTTCTGATTTGGTCAGTGGTCAGGGACAGGAGTGTGTGGCTGCAGCTGAGGCAGGTAAGGGGACCGAGAGGGCAGGAGTGCAGGAGCCTCAGCCTTAGCGATTGTCCAACAGGTATGAGGTTCTTTCAACTTGTTGCATGAGAGTGGGGGCTGCAGGGTGGATGAGCAACCTGACCATGGCACCATGGTACAGGAAGCCATTCAAGTGGAGGGTGCAAAAAGGAATGTAGTGGTAGTAGGGGACAATATAGTTCGGGGGATTGACACTGTTCTCTGCAGCAAAGAGTGAGAGCCCAGACGGCTGTGTTGCCTGCCCAGTGCCAGGGTTCAGGACATCTGCTCTCGGCTGGAGAGGAACTTACAGTGGGAGGGGGAGAATCCAGTCATCGTGGTCCATGTAGGTACCAATGACATAGGCAGGACAAGGAAAGAGGTTCTGCATTGTCAGTACGAGGAGCTAGGCGACAAATTAAGCAGAATCTTAAAGGTAATAATCTCTGGATTATTACCTGAGCCATGTGCAAAGTGGCATAGGGCAAATAAGATTAGAGAAATTAATGTGTCTCAAAGACTGGTGTGGTAGAAGTGGGTTCTGGTTCATGGGGCACTGGCACCAGTACTGGGGAAAGTGGTGACTGTACTGTTGGGACGGTCTACACCTGAACCGTGCTGGGGCCGGTGTTCTAGCGAGCCGCATAACTCGGGAAGTAGAGAGGGTTTTAAACTGAATAGTGGGGCAAGGGATAAAATTTGGGAAGATATGGTAAATTAAGGAGTAGAGACAAGGCAAGAGAGAAAGGTATTCATATGGGAAATGACAGACTGTGACAGGAAGGGACACAGCATACAAATCTAAGAGTAAATCAGCAGATAAGGCTAGAGGTTACACAAATAATAAAAGGACAAAACTAAAGGCGCTGTATCTGAATGCACATAGCATTCGAAACAAAACAGATGAACTGAGAGTGCAAATAGAAATAAATAAGTACGAGCTGATAGCCATTACAGAGACATGGCAGCAGGACGACATAGATTTGGAACTGAACATTGAAGGACAGGAAGCTGGGAAAAAATGGAGGGGTTGCTCTGTTAATTAATGATGGTATTAGCGCAATAGAGAAGGATGATCTAAGTTCAGGAGACCAGGATGTAGAAGCGGTTTGGGTAGAGATGAGAAATCATAAAGGCAAGAAATCACTTATGGGAGTGGTGTACTGGCCACCTAACATTAACCACACTGTAGGACAGGGTATAAAGGAAGAAATAATGGCAGATTGTCAGCAATAACAGTGATAATTATGGGGGATTTTTAACCTACACAAAGACTGGAAAAATCAGATGGGCAGAGGTAGCCTAGATGAGGAGTACAGAGAATGTTTTCGGGATAATTTCTTGGAACAATACATTCTGGAGCCAACCAGACAGCAGGCTATACTAGACCTGGTATTGAGCAACGAGATAGAATTAATTAATGATCTCAGAGTTAAGGCACACCTAGGTAGCAGCAGTCATAATATGTTTGAATTTTACATTCAGTTTGAGGGAGAGAGGAGTGGGTCCAAGACTAGTATTTTCAACTTAATTAAGGGCAAATATGAGAGCATGAAAGCAGAGCTGGCTGAAGTGAACTGGCATATCAGGTTAAGGGATACGTGAATAGAGATGCAGTGGCAGACATTTAAGGGGATATTTCAGAATACACAGAATAGATACATTTCAACGAGAAAGAAAAAACGTCAAAGATTAGTATCAAACTTAAAGAAAAGGCCTATAATTGCACAAAGATAGGAGGCAGGTCAGAAGATTGGACAGAATATAAAAAACAGCAAAGAACGACTAAAAGATTGATAAGGAATGTAAAATTCGAGTACAAGAGAAATCTAGCTAGAAATATAAAGACAGATAGTAAGAGTTTCTATCAATATTTTAAAAAGAAAAGTAAACAAAATGAGCATTGGGCCTTTAGAAAATGAGTCTGGGGAATTCATGATGGATAATAAGGAGACGGCAGATGAACTGAACAGATATTTTGCATGGTCATCACTATTGATGATACAAGTAACATCCCAGTATTAGCTGCAAGTCAGGAAATGGAAGGGAGGGAGGAACTCAAGAAAGTTACAATCACCAGACAGTGGTACTGAGCAAATTGTTGGAGCTGTGGGCTGACATGTCCCCGGGCCCTGATGGACTTCATCCTAGAGTGTTAAAAGAAGTGGCTAGTGAGATATTTGATGCGTTAGTTTTAATTTTCTGAAATTCTCTAGATTCAGGGAAGGTTCCATTAGATTGGAAAATAGCGAATGTAACTCCTTTATGCAAAAAGGGAGACAGAAAGCAGGAAACTGTAGGCCAGTTAGCTTAACATCTGTCTTAGGGAAAATGATAGAAGCTATTATTAAAGAAGTGACATAGCAGGGCATTTAGAAAAATTCAAGGTAATCAACATAGTTTTGTGAAAGGGAAATCATGTTTAACCAATTTATTGGAGTTCTTTTGAGGGAGTTACATGTCCTGTAGATAAAGGGGAACCGGTGGATGTATTGTACTTAGATTTCTGGAAGGAATCTGATAAGATGCCACAACAAAGGTTATTGCAGAAAATAAAAGCTCAAGGTGTAGGGGGTAACATATTGGCATGAATAGAATATTGGCTAGCTAACAGGAAACAGCAGGCAAGAATGGGTCATTTTCTGGTTGGCAAGATGTAACGAGTGCTGTGCCACATGGATCCGTGCTGGGGCCTCAACTTTTTACACTTTATATAAATGACTTGGATGAAGGGACCGAAGGTATGGTAGCTAAATTTGCTGATGACACAAAGATAGGTAGGAAAGTAGCTTGTGAAGAGGACATGAGGGGGCTACAAAGGGTAATAGATAGGTTAAGTGAGAGGGCAAAGACCTAGCAAATGGAGTATAATGCAGGAAAGTGTGAAATTGTCCACTTTGGCAGGAAGAATAAAAAAAGCATATTATCTAAATGGTGAGAGATTGCAGAGCTCTGAGATGCAGAGGGATCCACATGATTTTCAAAAGGTTAGTATGCAGGTACAGCACGTAATTAGAAAAGCGAATAGAATGTTATTGTTTATCGTGAGGGGAATTGAATACAAAAGTAGGGAGGTTATACTTCAGCTATACATGGCATTGGTGAGACCACATCTGGAGTACTGTGTGCAGTATTGGTCTCCTTATTTAAGGAAGGATGTAAATGCGTTGGAGGCAGCGCAAAGAAGGTTTACTAGACTAATACCTGGAATGGGCGGGCTGTCTTATGAGGAAAGATTGGACAGGTTAGGCTTGTATCCGCTCGAATTTAGAAGAGTAAGAGGCGACTAAATTGAAACATATAAGATCCTGAGTGATCTTGACAGGGTGGATGTGGAAAGGATGTTTCCCCTTGTGAGAGAATCTAGAACTAGGGGTCACTTTTAAAAATAAGGGGTCGCCCATTTAAGACAGAGATGAGGAGAAATTGTTTCTCTCAGAGGGTCGTGAGTCTTTGGAATTCTCTTCCTCAAAAGACGGTGGAAGCAGAGCCTATGAATATTTTTAAGGCAGAAATAGATAGATTCTTGATAAGCAAGGGGGTGGAAGGTTATCAGGGGTAGGTGGAAATGTGGAGTTATCAGTTCAGTCATGAACTTACTGAATGGAGGAGCAGGCTCTAAGGGCCGAGTGGCCTACTCCTGCTCCTAATTCGTTTGCTTGTATGTAGGATGCTCAAGAGGCCAGACAAGCTGACATCTGAGTGTTGTAGGGCTGGAGGAGATTAAAGAGATAAAGAGAGATTTCAAGACAAGAACGTAAACTTTACAAATCGAGGTGTTGCTTTCCCAGGAGCCAAGGTAGGACAGCAAGCACAGGGGTTATAGGTAAATCGGGGACTTGGCGCGTGTAAGGACACGTGAAGCAAAGTTTTGGATGGCCTCAAGTATATGGAGGTGAGAAGGTGTTCAGACTGGTCAGGAGTGTGTTGGAATATTCAGGTCTAGGAGGTAACAAAGGCCTGAACAAAGAAGAACAAAGAAAATTACAGCACAGGAACAGGCCCTTCGGCCCTCCAAGTCTGCGCCGATCCAGATCCTCTATCTAAACATGTCACCTATTTTCTAAGGGTCTGTATCTCTGCTTCCTGCCCATTCATGTATCTGTCTAGATACATCTTAAAAGACACTATCGTGCCCGCATCCAGCACCTCCGCTGGCAACGCGTTCCAGGCACCCACCACCCTCTGCGTAAAGAGCTTTCCACACATATCCCCCCTAAACTTTTCCCCTCTCACTTTGAACTCGTGACCCCTAGTAATTGGATCCCCCACTCTGGGAAAAAGCTTCTTGCTATCCAGCCTGTCTATACCTCTCATGATTTTGTACACCTCAATCAGATCCCCCCTCAACCTCCGTCTTTCTAATGAAAATAATCCTAATCTACTCAACCTCTCTTCAAAGCTAGCGCCCTCCATACCAGGCAACATCCTGGTGAACCTCCTCTGCACCCTCTCCAAAGCATCTACATCCTTTTGGTAATGTAGTGACCAGAACTGCACGCAGTATTCCAAATGTGGACGAACCAAAGTCTTATACAACTGTAACATGACCTGCCAACTCTTGTACTCAATACCCCGTCCAATGAAGGAAAGCATGCCGTATGCCTTCTTGACCACTCTATTGACCTGCATTGCCACCTTCAGGGAACAATGGACCTGAACACCCAAATCTCTCTGTACATCAATTTTCCCCAGGACTTTTCCATTTATTGTATAGTTCACTCTTGAATTGGATCTTCCAAAATGCATCACCTCGCATTTGCCCTGATTGAACTCCATCTGCCATTTCTCTGCCCAACTCTCCAATCTATCTATATTCTGCTGTATTCTCTGACAGTCCCCTTCACTATCTGCTACTCCACCAATCTTAGTGTCGTCTGCAAACTTGCTAATCAGACCACCTATACTTTCCTCCAAATCATTTATGTATATCACAAACAATAGTGGTCCCAGCACGGATCCCTGTGGAACACCACTGGTCACACGTCTCCATTTTGAGAAACTCCCTTCCACTGCTACTCTCTGTCTCCTGTTGCCCAGCCAGTTCTTTATCCATCTAGCTAGTACACCCTAGACCCCATGCGACTTCACTTTCTCCATCAACCAACCATGGGGAACCTTATCAAACGCCTTACTGAATTCCATGTATATGACATCTACAGCCCTTCCCTCATCAATCAACTTTGTCACTTCCTCAAAGAATTCTATTAAGTTGGTAAGACATGACCTTCCCTGCACAAAACCATGTTGCCTATCACTGATAAGCTCATTTTCTTCCAAATGGGAATAGATCCTATCCCTCAGTATCTTCTCCAGCAGCTTCCCTACCACTGACGTCAGGCTCACCGGTCTATAATTACCTGGATTATCCCTGCTACCCTTCTTAAACAAGGGGACAACATTAGCAATTCTCCAGTCCTCCGGGACCTCACCCGTGTTTAAGGATGCTGCAAAGATATCTGTTAAGGCCCCAGCTATTTCCTCTCTCGCTTCCCACAGTAACCTGGGATAGATCCCATCCGGACCTGGGGACTTGTCCACCTTAATGCCTTTTAGAATACCCAACACTTCCTCCCTCCTTATGCCGACTTGACCTAGAGTAATCAAACATCTATCCCTAACCTCAACATCCGTCATGTCCCTCTCCTCGGTGAATACCGATGCAAAGTACTCGTTTAGAATCTCACCCATTTTCTCTGACTCCACGCATAATTTTCCTGCTTTGTCCTTGAGTGGGCCAATCCTTTCTCTAGTTACCCTCTTGCTCCTTAAGTTACCCTCTTGCCTGAATGAGGGTTTCAGCAGCAGATGAACTGAGACAGGACGATGTTGGGCAATGTTACTGAGGTGGTAAGGAGGTAGTCTTAGTGATGGCGTGGTTCCATGTTGGTAGCTCATCTCGGGGTCAAATATGACACCAAGGCTGTGAACATACTGATTTAATCTCAGATTGTTGCCAGGAAGAAGAATGGAGTCAGTCGCTCGGAAACAGTATTTCTGTCAATAGCTTTGGTCTTCACAATATTTAATTGGAGGAAATTTCTGCTTGAATATTGGATAAGCAGTCTGAAAACGTTGGTAGTGAGGTAGAGGTCGGTGTCGTCAGTGAACATGTGAAAACTCATTTTTTTCTGATGATGTTGTTGAGGGGCAGCATATAGATGAGAAACAGGAAGAGAAGCCATTGCAAGTGATACTCTGGCTACAATTAGATTGTTAAGAATGGTCCCGGTTGAGTGCACAGCTGGACAACACTGGAGAGGCATTGAAGTAGAATGGTTTTGATAACTGTATCAAAGTCTGCAGACAGGTTGAGAAGGATGTACAGGGAAAGTTTACCAAATAAAGACAATGACGAAGGAAGGAAGAAAATAATGGTGCTAAAAAGTGACAAATTCCCTGGACTAGATGGTTTCCAACCCAAGGTTTAAAAGGAAGTAGGCAAGAACATTGGAAAATTATAGCTTGGACATCTCCAAAATTCACTCGATTCGGGAACTGTTCCTTTCAATTGGAAACTTGCACACATGTCACTCCACTATTTAAGAAAGGAAAGAGAGGGAAAATCAGGGAATTATTGACCAGTTTTCCCAATATCAGATTTTGGGAAATCACAAGAGTCTATAACTAACGATCGGGTGACTGAATACTTGAAAGTTTCAGCTGCTGCAGTGTAAAGCACCCTGACATTCACTATCTGCTACTCACTGCCACACTGTAAACCCCCCGGACATTCACTGTGACCCCTACTCACTGCTGCACTGTAAAATTCCAGGGCATTCACTGTGACCCCTGCTCACTGCACACTGTAAACCCCCCGGACATTCACTGTGACCCCTACTCACTGCTGCACTGTAAAATTCCAGGGCATTCACTGTGACCCCTGCTCACTGCACACTGTAAAACTCCCGGACATTCACTGTGACCCCTACTCACTGCTGCACTGTAAAATTCCAGGGCATTCACTGTGACCCCTGCTCACTGCACACTGTAAAACTCACGGACATTCACTGTGACCCCGACTCACTGCCGCACTGTAAACCCCCCGGACATTCACTGTGACCCCTACTCACTGCACACTGTAAAACTCCCAGACATTCACTGTGACCCCTACTCACTGCAGCACTGTAAAATTCCAGGGCATTCACTGTGACCCCTGCTCACTGCACACTGTAAAACTCACGGACATTCACTGTGACCCCTACTCACTGCTGCACTGTAAAATTCCAGGGCATTCACTGTGACCCCTGCTCACTGCACACTGTAAAACTCACGGACATTCACTGTGACCCCGACTCACTGCCGCACTGTAAACCCCCCGGACATTCACTGTGACCCCTACTCACTGCACACTGTAAAACTCCCGGACATTCACTGTGACCCCTACTCACTGCTGCACTGTAAAATTCCAGGGCATTCACTGTGACCCCTACTCACTGCACACTGTAAAACTCACGGACAGTCACTGTGACCCCGACTCACTGCCGCACTGTAAACCCCCCGGACATTCACTGTGACCCCTACTCACTGCCGCACAGTAAAACTCACGGACATTCACTGTGACCCCTACTCACTGCGGCACTGTAAAACGCCCGAACATTCACAGTGACTCCTACTCACTGCGAACTGTAAAATTCCTGGGTATTGACTGCTTGCTACTCACCGCCATCGAGTCATAGAGTTATACAGCACCGAAACAGGCTCTTCAGCCCATTGTGTCCGTGCTGGCCATCAAGCACCTATCTATTCTAATCCCATTTTCCAGCAATTGGCCCGTAGCCTTGTATGCTATGGCATTTCAAGTGCTCATCTAAACACTACTTAAATGTTGTGAAGGTTCCTGCCTCTACTACCCCTTCAGGCAGTGCGTTCCAGATTCCAACCACCCTCTGGGTGAAAATTCTTTTCCTCAAATCCCCTCCAAACCTCCTGCCCCTTACCTTAAATCTATGCCCCTGGTTATTGACCCCTCCACTAAGGGAAAAAGTTTCTCCCAACTATGCCCCTCATAATTCTGTATACCTCAATCAGGACCCCCTCAGCCTTCTCTGCTCCAAGGAAAACAACCCTAGCCTAACTAGTCTCTCTTAGCTGAAATGCTCCAGCCCAGACAACATCCTGGTGAATCTCCTCTGCACCCTCTCCAGTGCAATCACATCCTTCCTATAGTGTGACGACCAGAACTGTACACAGTACTCCAGCTGTGGCCTAACTAGCGTTTTATACAGCTCCATCATAACCTCCCTGCTCTTATATTCTATGCCTCAGCTAATAAATGCAAGTATCCCATATGCCTTCCTAACCACCTTATCTACCTGTGCTGCTGCCTTCAGTGATCTATGGACAAGTACACCAAGATCCCTCTGACCCTCTGTATTTCCTAGGGATCTACCATCCATGGCATATTCCCTTGCCTTGTTAGTCCTCCCAAAAGGCATCTCACACTTCTCACACACTGCTCTGCCCATCTTACCAGCCCATCTATATCATCCTGTAATCTAAGGCTTTCCTCCTCACTATTTACGACACCAACAATTTTCGTGTCATCTGTGAGCTTACTGATCATACCTCCTATATTCACGTCTAAATCATTAATGTACACTACAAACAGCGAGGGTCCCAGCACCGATCCCTGCGGTACACCACTGGTCACAGGCTTCCAATCGCAAAAACACCCCTCAACCATCAACCTCTGCATCCTGCCACTAAGTCAATTTTGGATCCACTTTACCGAATTGCCCTGGATCCCACGGGCTCTTACCTTCCTAACCAATCTCCCGAGCGGGACCTTATCAAAAGTTTTACTGAAGTCCATGTAGACTACATCAACTGCTTTACCATCATCTACACACCAGCTCGAAAAATTCAATCAAGTTTGTTAGACATGATCTCCCCCTGACAAAGCCATGCTGCCTATCCGTGATTAATCCCTGCCCCTCCAAGTGGAGATTAATCCTGTCCCTCAGAATTTTTTCCAATAGTTTTCCTACCACTGATGTTAGATGGTAGAATGTGGGAGGCCAGCCAGGAAGTGTTGGAATAGTCAAGTCTAGAGGTAATGAAGGAATGGATGAGGGTTTGAGCAGATGAGCTAAGGCGGGGTGAAGTTGGGCGATGTTACAGCAATGGAAATAGGCGGTCTTAGTGATATGGTCAGAAGCTCATCTTGGCATAAAATATGACAGAGGTTGGGAACAGCCTGGTTCAGTTGCGGACAGTTGCCAGGCAGAGGGATGGAGTCGGTAGCTCACGAACGGAGTTTGGAGCTGGCACCAAAAACAATGACTTCAGTCTTTCCAATATTTAATTGGAGAAAACTTTTCATCCAGCACTGGATGTCAAATAAGCAGTCTGACAAATTAGCAATAATGTTGGAGTGGAGAGTGTTAAGGGCGAGGAGGGATAGTTTACCTTTGCCACAATCACATAGGATGTTATTTGTGACTTTAAGAGGCATTTTAATGCTATTGTACAGGTGGAGGGATTCAGACATGGAGTTCAAGGAAAGATGGGCATGGATTTGGGAGGCGACAACATGTGCAATGACTGGAGAGGAAAGGTGGTGGTGTTCCCATGCATCTGCTGCCCTTGTCCTTCTAGGTGGTAGAGATCATAGGTTTGGAAGGTGCTGTCAAAGGAGGCTTGGTGAGTTGCTGCAGTGCATCTTGTAGATGGTGCACACTGCTACCACTGTGTCTCGGTGGTGGAGGATGGAGTGCCAATTAAGCAGCTGCTTTGTCTTGAATGGTGTTGAGCTTCTTGGAGCGGCACTCATGTGTCTTGTAGATGGTGGACAGGCTTTGGAGAGTCAAGAGGTGAGTTGCTCACACAGAATTCCCAGCCTCTGACCTGTTCTTGTAGCTACAATATTTATATGGCTGGTCCAGTTAAGCTTCTGGTCAATGGTAACCCCCAGAATATTGATAATGGGGGATTCAGGGATGGTAATGTCATTGAATGTCATGGGCAGATGGTTAGATTCTCTCTTGTTTGAGATGGTCATTGCCTGGCACTTGTGTGGCACACATGTTACTTGCCTCTTATCAGCCCAAGCCTGGATGTTGACCAGGTCTTGCTGTATACGGACACAGACTTCTTCCGTATCTGGGGTGTTGTGAATGGTCCTGAACTGTGACTTTGCTAATAGCAATTCCAGTGCTCTGGGAGCGGAATTCTGATTGGAATGCTCAAAGAGGAATTTGCAAGAAAGATGGACAGCAGTTTAAGGGTGCACAAAACAAATTTTAAAAGGGTGCAGAAAACGAGAGACCGGGGAGTTCACGTACAGAAATCTTTGAAGATGCAGGACAAGTTGAGAAAGTTTTTAAAGAAGCACACGGGTTCCTAGGTGTTATAAAGAGAGGCAGAGATATGCTTAACTTTTTATAAAACACAGGTTTGCCCTCAGCTGGAGAATTTTGTTCAATTCTGGGCACCACACTTTAGGAAGGATGTCAATGCATTAGAGAGGGTGCAGAGGAGAATTGCTAGAACGGGCCAAGAACGAGGGATGTCAGTTATGTGGAGGGACTGGAGGAGTTGGAGATTATAATTCGAGCAAAAATGGCTCAGGGAGATTTAATAGAGGTATTCAAAATCAGGAATAGCTTTCCTGAGTGTAATTAAGGATAATATGTTTCCAGTGGCAGAAGTGTTGGTTAACTCGAGGGCAGAGAATTAAGGTAGAAGAACCATACTGGCGACTGGAGAATTTATTTTTAAACACTGGATGTTGTTTTGGAATGTACTGCCAGAAAACGAGGTGGAAGCAGTTTCAATAACAACTTTCAAAAGGGAATTGGGCATATTGGGAATGGATGTTGCAGGTTCCTGGATTTAGATGTTTCAGTAAGAACAGAGAAGATGGTAAAAGGGGGGGGGGGTGTGGCATTGTTAATCAAGGAGAGTATTACAGCGACAGAAAGGACGTTTGAGGACTCGTCTACTGAGGTAGTATGGGCCGAGGTTAGAAACAGGAGAGGAGAGGTCACCCTGTTGGGAGTTTTCTATAGACCTCCGAATAGTTCCAGAGATGTAGAGAAAAGGATAGCGAAGATGATTCGCGACAGGAGCGAGAGTAACAGGGTAGTGGTTATGGGGGACTTTAACTTTCCAAATATCGACTGGAAATACTATAGTTCGAGTACTTTAGATGGGTCAGTTTTTGTCCAGTGTGTGCAGGAGGGTTTTCTGACACAGTATGTAGACAGGCCAACCAGGGGCGATGCCACATTGGATTTGGTACTGGGAAATGAACCCGGCCAGGTGTTAGATTTAGATGTAGGTGAGCACTTTGGTGAGAGTGATCACAATTCGGTTAGGTTTACCTTAGCGATGGGCAGGGACAGGTATATACCGCAGGGCAAGAATTATAACTGGGGGAAAGGAAATTATGATGCGATTAGGCAAGATTTAGGATGCGTAGGATGGGGAAGGAAACTGCAGGGGATGGGAACAATCGAAATGTGGAGCTTATTCAAGGAGCAGCTACTGTGTGTCCTTGATAAGTATGTACCTGTGAGGCAGGGAGGAAGTTGTCGAGCGAGGGAGCTGTGGTTTACTAAAGAAGTTGAAGCGCTTGTCAAAAGGAAGAAGAAGGCTTATGTTAGGATGAGACGTGAAGGCTCAGTTAGGGCGCTTGAGAGCTACAAGCTAGCCAGGAAGGATCTAAAGGGAGAGCTAAGAAGAGCAAGGAGAGGACACGAGAAGTCATTGGTGGATAGGATCAGGGAAAACCCTAAGGCTTTCTATAGGTATATCAGGAATAAAAGAATGACTAGATTTAGATTAGGGCCAATCAAGGATAGTAGTGGGAAGTTGTGTGTGGAATCAGAGGAGATAGGGGAAGTGTTAAATGAATATTTTGCGTCAGTATTTACAGTAGAGAAAGAAAATGTTGTTGAGAATACTGAGATTCAGGCTACGAGGCTAGATGGGATTGAGGTTCACAAGGAGGAGGTGTTAGCAATTTTGGAAAGTGTGAAAATAGATAAGTCCCCTGGGCCAGATGGGATTTATCCTAGGATTCTCTGGGAAGCCAGGGAGGAGATTGCAGAGCCTTTGTCCTTGATCTTTATGTTGTCATTGTCGACAGGAATAGTGCCGGAAGACTGGAGGATAGCAAATGTTGTCCCCTTGTTCAAGAAGGGGAGTAGAGACAGCCCTGGTAATTATCGACCTGTGAGCCTTACCTCGGTTGTGGGTAAAATGTTGGAAAAGGTTATAAGAGACAGGATTTATAATCATCTTGAAAAGAATAAGTTCATTAGAGATAGTCAGCACGGTTTTGTGACGGGTAGGTCGTGCCTCACAAACCTTATTGAGTTTTTCGAGAAGGTGACCAAACAGGTGGATGAGGGTAAAGCAGTGGATGTGGTGTATATGGATTTCAGTAAGGCATTTGATAAGGTTCCCCACGGTAGGCTATTGCAGAAAATACAGAAGTATGGGGTTGAAGGTGATTTAGAGCTTTGGATCAGAAATTGGCTAGCTGAAAGAAGACAGAGGGTGGTGGTTGATGGCAAATGTTCATCCTGGAGTTTAGTTACTAGTGGTGTACCGCAAGGATCTGTTTTGGGGCCACTGCTGTTTGTCATTTTTATAAATGACCTGGAAGAGGGTGTAGAAGGGTGGGTTAGTAAATTTGCAGATGACACTAAGGTTGGTGGAGTTGTGGATAGTGCCGAAGGATGTTGTAGGGTACAGAGGGACATAGATAGGCTGCAGAGCTGGGCTGAGAGATGGCAAATGGAGTTTAATGCGGAAAAGTGTGAGGTGATTCACTTTGGAAGGAGTAACAGGAATGCAGAGTACTGGGCTAATGGGAAGATTCTTGGTAGTGTAGATGAACAGAGAGATCTTGGTGTCCAGGTGCAAAAATCCCAGAAGGTTGCTACCAAGGTTAATAGGGCTGTTAAGAAGGCATATGGTGTGTTAGCTTTTATTAGTAGGGGGATCGAGTTTCGGAGCCACGAGGTCATGCTGCAGCTGTACAAAACTCTGGTGAGACCGCACCTGGAGTATTGCGTGCAGTTCTGGTCACCGCATTATAGGAAGGATGTGGAAGCTATGGAAAGGGTGCAGAGGAGATTTACTAGGATGTGGCCTGGTATGGAGGGAAGGTCTTATGAGGAAAAGCTGAGGGACTTGAGGTTGTTTTCGTTGGAGAGAAGGAGGAGGAGAGGTGACTTAATAGAGACATATAAGATAATCAGAGGGTTAGATAGGGTGGATAGTGAGAGTCTTTTTCCTCGGATGGTAATGGCAAACACGAGGGGACATAGCTTCAAGTTGAGGGGTGATAGATATAGGACAGATGTGAGAGGTAGTTTCTTTACTCAGAGAGTAGTAGGGGCGTGGAACGCCCTGCCTGCAACAGTAGTAGACTCGCCAACTTTAAGGGCATTTAAGTGGTCATTGGATAAACATATGGATGAAAATGGAATAGTGTAGGTCAGATGGTTTCACAGGTCGGCGCAACATCGAGGGCCGAAGGGCCAGTACTGCGCTGTAATGTTCTAATTCTAATTCTAAATACTTCAAAGGCGAAAATTTGCTGGGCAATTGGAAATGGGATGGAAAATGGCAGTTACTAGATAACACTTTCAAAGAGCTGACAGGCTTGATGGGCCAAATGGCCTCCTTCAGGTCACCTCATTCTATGATTCTAAGACCTATCTGGAGGGTTTACATAGGATGCAAGGTGATTGGACAGACTGGAGACCATGGAATAGTCATTCCAGGAGGTGGCGACAGGATAGACAAGGTTTCACTCTGCCTCCCCTGCACAAGGCCCACCATTAGCCACACCCTGTCCCAGGGTCATCAATAAGCTGGACCCCATACCAGGGCCCTTAAGCTGCACCCTGTCTGGTGCTCCCAATAAGCTTCACCCTGTCTGGGGCCCTCATTAAGCCGCACCCTTTCCCAGGGCCCTCAATAAGCCACAGCCTATCCCGGGACCCTCAACATCCTTTAGGGAAGGAAATCTGCCGTCGTTACCTGGTCTGACCTACATGTGACTCCAGACCCATAGCAATGTTGTTGACTCTTAATTGCCCTCTGAAATGGCCTAGCAAGTCACTCAGTTCAAGGGTAATTAGGGAAGGGCAATAAATGCTGGCCTAGCCAGCGATGCCCACATCCCACAAACAAATAAAAAAAAATAAAAAATAAGATGCACAGTTTGAGAACCTCCAATCTTTGTCACTCTGAAGTCCAGGGCTCTGGCTGCTCAGTAACTGTACAGTCACAGTAATTGTACAGTCGCAGTATAGAATCATAGAAAGTTTACAGCTCAGCAAGAGGCTATTTGGCCAATCGTGTCTGTGCTGGCTGAAAAACGAGCCACCCAGCCTAAACCCACTTTCCAACATTTGTTCCATATAGTAATTGTGCAGACACAGTAATTGTGCAGCCATGGTAGTTGTGTCAATACCTGCAGCTCTCTCCTCCTCTGGAACAGGCTGTCAGTGAGGAATTCTCGCTGCTGCACAGCATCCCTCAGCTCAGACTCTAACGTTGCAGTTTGTTCTTTGCCGTAGATACTGCACAACACTCCCTCTAGTCCCTGAAACCTGTCGAGTTGGACCTCCAGCTGGTTGCTGCGAGCCAGATGGTTCTGAGAGAAAAATGGTCAAAGGCCAACATTCAGGTCATGTTACATAGCACAAGACGAACTGTTGTGATCTTCAGCACCTCTTGCTTTTGTTACATAAAGGGCCAGTAACTGTGCTACTAACGCATACATAAATCAAACTGATTCAGAGCTCCAGGACAATGAATGGACTCCAACTGTAGCTGAAAGCTTTCTAACATTTGGATCTAATCACATCATGGGTGGGCTCCACCTGTGTAGAGGTCAAAGTTCAAACAGAAGCTGAATGAATCTAATTGGGATAGAACAAAGAACAAAGATAATTACAGCACAGGAACAGGCCCTTCGGCCCTCCAAGCCTGCGCCGATCCAGATCCTCTATCTCAACATGTCGCCTATTTTCTAAGGGTCTGTATCTCTTTGCTTCCTGCCCATTCATGTATCTGTCTAGATACATCTTAAAAGACACTATCGTGCCCGCGTCTACCACCTCCGCTGGCAACGCGTTCCAGGCACCCACCACCCTCTGCGTAAAGAACTTTCCACGCATATCCCCCCTAAACTTTTCCCCTCTCACTTTGAACTCGTGACCCCTAGTAATTGAATCCCCCACTCTGGGAAAAAGCTTCTTGCTATCCACCCTGTCTATACCTCTCATGATTTTGTACACCTCAATCAGGTCCCTCCTCAACCTCCGTCTTTCTTATGAAAATAATCCTGATCTACTCAACCTCTCTTCATAGCTAGCGCCCTCCATACCAGGCAACATCCTGGTGAACCTCCTCTGCACCCTCTCCAAAGCATCTACATCCTTTTGGTAATGTGGCGACCAGAACTGCACGCAGTATTCCAAATGTGGCCAAACCAAAGTCTTATACAACTGTAACATGACCTGCCAACTCTTGTACTCAATACCCCGTCCGATGAAGGAAAGCATGCCGTATGCCTTCTTGACCACTCTATTGACCTGCGCTGCCACCTTCAGGGAACAATGGACCTGAACACCCAAATCTCTCTGTACATCAATTTTCCCCAGGACTTTTCCATTTATTGTATAGTTCACTCTTGAATTGGATCTTCCAAAATGCATCACCTCGCATTTGCCCTGATTGAACTCCATCTGCCATTTCTCTGCCCAACTCTCCAATCTATCTATATTCTGCTGCATTCTCTGACAGTCCCCTTCACTATCTGCTACTCTGCCAATCTTAGTGTCGTCTGCAGATATTTGTCCCCTCCAAAGCCTCTCCCATTTTCGCTCTGCTCAGGGATAACTGGGCTGCACAAATCCTGTGCTCAGTCCTTCAGTAATTGACCACAGTACTCACTTGCTAACTCTATCCTGATTTTTCCTTCTCCAGCCTCACCCAGGTCAGTCTCCAGTCTCCACCCTCCTCCCCACACCTCCACATCGCCTACTCATCCAGTCAGTCTCCCCCCCCTACCCCGGCCCCACCACATCGCATGGTTATCCAATCATTCTCTCCCCAGCATCCCACATTGTCCAGCCACCTGGTTGGCCCCCCCACTCACCTCAACATCAACCAGTCAGTCTCCCCACCCAATTCATCAACCACTCATGTAGTCAGTCTCTTCCCCCCGCCCAACGCTCCCAACATTGCCCAGTCACCCAGTCAGTTTCCCCATCAGCCCCCACATCACTTCAATTGGAGTTCTATCCCGCTCGCTCATTGATTGGCACCAACTACCTCAATGTGCTGCAGATAAGTACTGATCAGCATCCCGTCCTTGGTGTCCAGGGATAAGTGTAGCAGGTTCCGAGTGCTGCTCCTCCATTGCTGAAACTCCTGAAGTAGCTCCTGGGAGCTGCACCGTAGTCTCACCGCCAGCTGGCTGCACTTCTTCACAATCTTTCCTTTTACTCTGAAACACACAGAAACTCATGTTCTGAGCCACTGAATTTTTTACAATCTTGAGCTGGGGGAATATCACTGCAGTCATTTTTTTTAAAAATACAGTTACTGTGTGTGTCACAGGCTGTGGGGCACGAGATACAAGTAAATGATGATATGATCTTGAACACTGTGCGGCAGTTGGGCTGGGTGTATTTAGCTGAGCCAGACAGCCCTGCATCGACTGACATTAGGAGCGCATGTCAAAATATCACCAGTAAATGTCTCACACCAGTCAAAAGTCATGCAGCTGGTAATTCTCAGAAGGAATTTTTGTGTCTAATATTAATCAGGAATTAAAGCCTGGGTAACTCTATATTCGTCCCTGTTCCCTGGTCCAGATTGAGCTTTGAAGGGTTTTCCTGTTGTTTCTTGCTGCCTCAGTAAGGCTACCCTGACTGCCCATGTGATTCAATCTTACCCTACGAGTCTCAGTGCTGGTAGCATCACAGTAGAATGGAAGTCTCAAACATCGGTAAACTTTTGTCTCTCTCTCTCTCTCTGGCACAAGGGCAGCCTCACTGAACAATTACACTCAACAGAAAATCTAAAATAGCCACACTGGCATTGGGATAATTTGCATACATCAGGCTGGAATAAACCGGCTAGGACTGAGAAAGCCTCATGTCTCAGAGAGACAGGAGTGACAGAGCCAAGGGGAAGAAAACTCCAACTGTTTTCGAAAGGACTGCAGCCTGGCCTGGAATCGCACGGTAATTACTAGTCTCACCCTCTGAGTGGACTATGCTGCGGTATTTAACAAGTGAGAATCGCACGGTAATTACTAGTCTCACCCTCTGAGTGGACTAAGCTGCTGTATTTAACAAGTGAGAATCGCACGGTAATTACTAGCCGCACCCTCTGAGTGGACTAAGCTGCTGTATTTAACAAGAGAGAATCGCACGGTAATTACTAGTCTCACCCTCTGAGTGGACTTTGCTGCTGTATTTAACAAGTGAGAATCGCACGGTAATTACTAGCCGCACCCTCTGAGTGGACTATGCTGCTGTATTTAACAAGTGAGAATCGCACGGTAATTACTAGTCTCACCCTCTGAGTGGACTAAGCTGCTGTATTTAACAAGTGAGAATCGCACGGTAATTACTAGTCTCACCCTCTGAGTGGACTAAGCTGCTGTATTTAACAAGTGAGAATCGCACGGTAATTACTAGCCGCACCCTCTGAGTGGACTAAGCTGCTGTATTTAACAAGTGAGAATCGCACGGTAATTACTAGCCGCACCCTCTGAGTGGACTAAGCTGCTGTATTTAACAAGTGAGAATCGCACGGTAATTACTAGTCTCACCCTGAGTGGACTAAGCTGCTGTATTTAACAAGTGAGAATCGCACGGTAATTACTAGTCTCACCCTGAGTGGACTAAGCTGCTGTATTTAACAAGTGAGAATCGCACGGTAATTACGAGCCGCACCCTCTGAGTGGACTAAGCTGCTGTATTTAACAAGTGGGAATCGCACGGTAATTACTAGTCTCACCCTCTGAGTGGACTATGCTGCTGTATTTAACAAGTGAGAATCGCACGGTAATTACTAGCCGCACCCTCTGAGTGGACTATGCTGCTGTATTTAACAAGTGAGAATCGCACGGTAATTACTAGTCTCACCCTCTGAGTGGACTATGCTGCTGTATTTAACAAGTGAGAATCGCACGGTAATTACTAGCCGCACCCTCTGAGTGGACTATGCTGCTGTATTTAACAAGTGAGAATCGCACGGTAATTACTAGCCGCACCCTCTGAGTGGACTAAGCTGCTGTATTTAACAAGTGAGAATCGCACGGTAATTACTAGCCGCACCCTCTGAGTGGACTATGCTGCTGTATTTAACAAGTGAGAATCGCACGGTAATTACTAGCCGCACCCTCTGAGTGGACTATGCTGCTGTATTTAACAAGTGAGAATCGCACGGTAATTACTAGCCGCACCCTCTGAGTGGACTAAGCTGCTGTATTTAACAAGTGAGAATCGCACGGTAATTACTAGCCGCACCCTCTGAGTGGACTAAGCTGCTGTATTTAACAAGTGAGAATCGCACGGTAATTACTAGCCGCACCCTCTGAGTGGACTAAGCTGCTGTATTTAACAAGTGAGAATCGCACGGTAATTACTAGCCGCACCCTCTGAGTGGACTAAGCTGCTGTATTTAACAAGTGAGAATCGCACGGTAATTACTAGCCGCACCCTCTGAGTGGACTAAGCTGCTGTATTTAACAAGTGAGAATCGCACGGTAATTACTAGCCGCACCCTCTGAGTGGACTATGCTGCTGTATTTAACAAGTGAGAATCGCACGGTAATTACTAGCCGCACCCTCTGAGTGGACTATGCTGCTGTATTTAACAAGTGAGAATCGCACGGTAATTACTAGCCGCACCCTCTGAGTGGACTATGCTGCTGTATTTAACAAGTGAGAATCGCACGGTAATTACTAGCCGCACCCTCTGAGTGGACTATGCTGCTGTATTTAACAAGTGAGAATCGCACGGTAATTACTAGCCGCACCCTCTGAGTGGACTATGCTGCTGTATTTAACAAGTGAGAATCGCACGGTAATTACTAGCCGCACCCTCTGAGTGGACTATGCTGCTGTATTTAACAAGTGAGAATCGCACGGTAATTACTAGCCGCACCCTCTGAGTGGACTATGCTGCTGTATTTAACAAGTGAGAATCGCACGGTAATTACTAGCCGCACCCTCTGAGTGGACTATGCTGCTGTATTTAACAAGTGAGAATCGCACGGTAATTACTAGCCGCACCCTCTGAGTGGACTATGCTGCTGTATTTAACAAGTGAGAATCGCACGGTAATTACTAGTCTCACCCTCTGAGTGGACTAAGCTGCTGTATTTAACAAGTGAGAATCGCACGGTAATTACTAGCCGCACCCTCTGAGTGGACTAAGCTGCTGTATTTAACAAGTGAGAATCGCACGGTAATTACTAGCCGCACCCTCTGAGTGGACTAAGCTGCTGTATTTAACAAGTGAGAATCGCACGGTAATTACTAGCCGCACCCTCTGAGTGGACTATGCTGCTGTATTTAACAAGTGAGAATCGCACGGTAATTACTAGCCGCACCCTCTGAGTGGACTATGCTGCTGTATTTAACAAGTGAGAATCGCACGGTAATTACTAGCCGCACCCTCTGAGTGGACTATGCTGCTGTATTTAACAAGTGAGAATCGCACGGTAATTACTAGTCTCACCCTCTGAGTGGACTAAGCTGCTGTATTTAACAAGTGAGAATCGCACGGTAATTACTAGCCGCACCCTCTGAGTGGACTAAGCTGCTGTATTTAACAAGTGAGAATCACACGGTAATTACTAGCCGCACCCTCTGAGTGGACTAAGCTGCTGTATTTAACAAGTGAGAATCGCACGGTAATTACTAGCCGCACCCTCTGAGTGGACTAAGCTGCTGTATTTAACAAGTGAGAATCGCACGGTAATTACTAGCCGCACCCTCTGAGTGGACTATGCTGCTGTATTTAACAAGTGAGAATCGCACGGTAATTACTAGTCTCACCCTGAGTGGACTATGCTGCTGTATTTAACAAGTGAGAATCGCACGGTAATTACTAGCCGCACCCTCTGAGTGGACTAAGCTGCTGTATTTAACAAGTGAGAATCGCACGGTAATTACTAGCCGCACCCTCTGAGTGGACTATGCTGCTGTATTTAACAAGTGAGAATCGCACGGTAATTACTAGCCGCACCCTCTGAGTGGACTAAGCTGCTGTATTTAACAAGTGAGAATCGCACGGTAATTACTAGCCGCACCCTCTGAGTGGACTAAGCTGCTGTATTTAACAAGTGAGAATCGCACGGTAATTACTAGCCGCACCCTCTGAGTGGACTAAGCTGCTGTATTTAACAAGTGAGAATCGCACGGTAATTACTAGTCTCACCCTCTGAGTGGACTAAGCTGCTGTATTTAACAAGTGAGAATCGCACGGTAATTACTAGCCGCACCCTCTGAGTGGACTAAGCTGCTGTATTTAACAAGTGAGAATCGCACGGTAATTACTAGCCGCACCCTCTGAGTGGACTAAGCTGCTGTATTTAACAAGTGAGAATCGCACGGTAATTACTAGTCTCACCCTGAGTGGACTAAGCTGCTGTATTTAACAAGTGAGAATCGCACGGTAATTACTAGTCTCACCCTGAGTGGACTAAGCTGCTGTATTTAACAAGTGAGAATCGCACGGTAATTACGAGCCGCACCCTCTGAGTGGACTAAGCTGCTGTATTTAACAAGTGGGAATCGCACGGTAATTACTCGTCTCACCCTCTGAGTGGACTATGCTGCTGTATTTAACAAGTGAGAATCGCACGGTAATTACTAGCCGCACCCTCTGAGTGGACTATGCTGCTGTATTTAACAAGTGAGAATCGCACGGTAATTACTAGTCTCACCCTCTGAGTGGACTATGCTGCTGTATTTAACAAGTGAGAATCGCACGGTAATTACTAGCCGCACCCTCTGAGTGGACTATGCTGCTGTATTTAACAAGTGAGAATCGCACGGTAATTACTAGTCTCACCCTCTGAGTGGACTATGCTGCTGTATTTAACAAGTGAGAATCGCACGGTAATTACTAGCCGCACCCTCTGAGTGGACTATGCTGCTGTATTTAACAAGTGAGAATCGCACGGTAATTACTAGCCGCACCCTCTGAGTGGACTATGCTGCTGTATTTAACAAGTGAGAATCGCACGGTAATTACTAGTCTCACCCTCTGAGTGGACTATGCTGCTGTATTTAACAAGTGAGAATCGCACGGTAATTACTAGCCGCACCCTCTGAGTGGACTATGCTGCTGTATTTAACAAGTGAGAATCGCACGGTTAATTACTAGCCGCACCCTCTGAGTGGACTAAGCTGCTGTATTTAACAAGTGAGAATCGCACGGTAATTACTAGCCGCACCCTCTGAGTGGACTAAGCTGCTGTATTTAACAAGTGAGAATCGCACGGTAATTACTAGCCGCACCCTCTGAGTGGACTAAGCTGCTGTATTTAACAAGTGAGAATCGCACGGTAATTACTAGCCGCACCCTCTGAGTGGACTAAGCTGCTGTATTTAACAAGTGAGAATCGCACGGTAATTACTAGCCGCACCCTCTGAGTGGACTATGCTGCTGTATTTAACAAGTGAGAATCGCACGGTAATTACTAGCCGCACCCTCTGAGTGGACTATGCTGCTGTATTTAACAAGTGAGAATCGCACGGTAATTACTAGCCGCACCCTCTGAGTGGACTATGCTGCTGTATTTAACAAGTGAGAATCGCACGGTAATTACTAGCCGCACCCTCTGAGTGGACTATGCTGCTGTATTTAACAAGTGAGAATCGCACGGTAATTACTAGCCGCACCCTCTGAGTGGACTATGCTGCTGTATTTAACAAGTGAGAATCGCACGGTAATTACTAGCCGCACCCTCTGAGTGGACTATGCTGCTGTATTTAACAAGTGAGAATCGCACGGTAATTACTAGCCGCACCCTCTGAGTGGACTATGCTGCTGTATTTAACAAGTGAGAATCGCACGGTAATTACTAGCCGCACCCTCTGAGTGGACTATGCTGCTGTATTTAACAAGTGAGAATCGCACGGTAATTACTAGCCGCACCCTCTGAGTGGACTATGCTGCTGTATTTAACAAGTGAGAATCGCACGGTAATTACTAGCCGCACCCTCTGAGTGGACTATGCTGCTGTATTTAACAAGTGAGAATCGCACGGTAATTACTAGCCGCACCCTCTGAGTGGACTATGCTGCTGTATTTAACAAGTGAGAATCGCACGGTAATTACTAGCCGCACCCTCTGAGTGGACTATGCTGCTGTATTTAACAAGTGAGAATCGCACGGTAATTACTAGTCTCACCCTCTGAGTGGACTAAGCTGCTGTATTTAACAAGTGAGAATCGCACGGTAATTACTAGCCGCACCCTCTGAGTGGACTACGCTGCTGTATTTAACAAGTGAGAATCACACGGTAATTACTAGCCGCACCCTCTGAGTGGACTAAGCTGCTGTATTTAACAAGTGAGAATCGCACGGTAATTACTAGCCGCACCCTCTGAGTGGACTATGCTGCTGTATTTAACAAGTGAGAATCGCACGGTAATTACTAGCCGCACCCTCTGAGTGGACTAAGCTGCTGTATTTAACAAGTGAGAATCGCACGGTAATTACTAGCCGCACCCTCTGAGTGGACTATGCTGCTGTATTTAACAAGTGAGAATCGCACGGTAATTACTAGTCTCACCCTGAGTGGACTATGCTGCTGTATTTAACAAGTGAGAATCGCACGGTAATTACTAGCCGCACCCTCTGAGTGGACTAAGCTGCTGTATTTAACAAGTGAGAATCGCACGGTAATTACTAGCCGCACCCTCTGAGTGGACTATGCTGCTGTATTTAACAAGTGAGAATCGCACGGTAATTACTAGCCGCACCCTCTGAGTGGACTAAGCTGCTGTATTTAACAAGTGAGAATCGCACGGTAATTACTAGCCGCACCCTCTGAGTGGACTAAGCTGCTGTATTTAACAAGTGAGAATCGCACGGTAATTACTAGCCGCACCCTCTGAGTGGACTAAGCTGCTGTATTTAACAAGTGAGAATCGCACGGTAATTACTAGCCGCACCCTCTGAGTGGACTAAGCTGCTGTATTTAACAAGTGAGAATCGCACGGTAATTACTAGCCGCACCGAGTGGACTATGCTGCTGTATTTAACAAGTGAGAATCGCACGGTAATTACTAGCCGCACCCTCTGAGTGGACTATGCTGCTGTATTTAACAAGTGAGAATCGCACGGTAATTACTAGCCGCACCCTCTGAGTGGACTATGCTGCTGTATTTAACAAGTGAGAATCGCACGGTAAACCTAGCCGCACCCTCTGAGTGGACTATGCTGCTGTATTTAACAAGTGAGAATCGCACGGTAATTACTAGCCGCACCCTCTGAGTGGACTATGCTGCTGTATTTAACAAGTGAGAATCGCACGGTAATTACTAGCCGCACCCTCTGAGTGGACTAAGCTGCTGTATTTAACAAGTGAGAATCGCACGGTAATTACTAGCCGCACCCTCTGAGTGGACTATGCTGCTGTATTTAACAAGTGAGAATCGCACGGTAATTACTAGCCGCACCCTCTGAGTGGACTAAGCTGCTGTATTTAACAAGTGAGAATCGCACGGTAATTACTAGTCTCACCCTCTGAGTGGACTAAGCTGCTGTATTTAACAAGTGAGAATCGCACGGTAATTACTAGCCGCACCCTCTGAGTGGACTAAGCTGCTGTATTTAACAAGTGAGAATCGCACGGTAATTACTAGTCTCACCCTCTGAGTGGACTAAGCTGCTGTATTTAACAAGTGAGAATCGCACGGTAATTACTAGCCGCACCCTCTGAGTGGACTAAGCTGCTGTATTTAACAAGTGAGAATCGCACGGTAATTACTAGCCGCACCCTCTGAGTGGACTATGCTGCTGTATTTAACAAGTGAGAATCGCACGGTAATTACTAGCCGCACCCTCTGAGTGGACTAAGCTGCTGTATTTAACAAGTGAGAATCGCACGGTAATTACTAGTCTCACCCTCTGAGTGGACTAAGCTGCTGTATTTAACAAGTGAGAATCGCACGGTAATTACTAGCCGCACCCTCTGAGTGGACTAAGCTGCTGTATTTAACAAGTGAGAATCGCACGGTAATTACTAGCCGCACCCTCTGAGTGGACTAAGCTGCTGTATTTAACAAGTGAGAATCGCACGGTAATTACTAGCCGCACCCTCTGAGTGGACTAAGCTGCTGTATTTAACAAGTGAGAATCGCACGGTAATTACTAGCCGCACCCTCTGAGTGGACTATGCTGCTGTATTTAACAAGTGAGAATCGCACGGTAATTACTAGCCGCACCCTCTGAGTGGACTATGCTGCTGTATTTAACAAGTGAGAATCGCACGGTAATTACTAGCCGCACCCTCTGAGTGGACTAAGCTGCTGTATTTAACAAGTGAGAATCGCACGGTAATTACTAGTCTCACCCTCTGAGTGGACTAAGCTGCTGTATTTAACAAGTGAGAATCGCACGGTAATTACTAGCCGCACCCTCTGAGTGGACTATGCTGCTGTATTTAACAAGTGAGAATCGCACGGTAATTACTAGCCGCACCCTCTGAGTGGACTATGCTGCTGTATTTAACAAGTGAGAATCGCACGGTAATTACTAGCCGCACCCTCTGAGTGGACTAAGCTGCTGTATTTAACAAGTGAGAATCGCACGGTAATTACTAGTCTCACCCTCTGAGTGGACTAAGCTGCTGTATTTAACAAGTGAGAATCGCACGGTAATTACTAGCCGCACCCTCTGAGTGGACTAAGCTGCTGTATTTAACAAGTGAGAATCGCACGGTAATTACTAGTCTCACCCTCTGAGTGGACTAAGCTGCTGTATTTAACAAGTGAGAATCGCACGGTAATTACTAGCCGCACCCTCTGAGTGGACTAAGCTGCTGTATTTAACAAGTGAGAATCGCACGGTAATTACTAGCCGCACCCTCTGAGTGGACTATGCTGCTGTATTTAACAAGTGAGAATCGCACGGTAATTACTAGCCGCACCCTCTGAGTGGACTAAGCTGCTGTATTTAACAAGTGAGAATCGCACGGTAATTACTAGTCTCACCCTCTGAGTGGACTAAGCTGCTGTATTTAACAAGTGAGAATCGCACGGTAATTACTAGCCGCACCCTCTGAGTGGACTAAGCTGCTGTATTTAACAAGTGAGAATCGCACGGTAATTACTAGCCGCACCCTCTGAGTGGACTAAGCTGCTGTATTTAACAAGTGAGAATCGCACGATAATTACTAGCCGCACCCTCTGAGTGGACTAAGCTGCTGTATTTAACAAGTGAGAATCGCACGGTAATTACTAGCCGCACCCTCTGAGTGGACTATGCTGCTGTATTTAACAAGTGAGAATCGCACGGTAATTACTAGCCGCACCCTCTGAGTGGACTATGCTGCTGTATTTAACAAGTGAGAATCGCACGGTAATTACTAGCCGCACCCTCTGAGTGGACTAAGCTGCTGTATTTAACAAGTGAGAATCGCACGGTAATTACTAGTCTCACCCTCTGAGTGGACTAAGCTGCTGTATTTAACAAGTGAGAATCGCACGGTAATTACTAGCCGCACCCTCTGAGTGGACTATGCTGCTGTATTTAACAAGTGAGAATCGCACGGTAATTACTAGCCGCACCCTCTGAGTGGACTATGCTGCTGTATTTAACAAGTGAGAATCGCACGGTAATTACTAGCCGCACCCTCTGAGTGGACTATGCTGCTGTATTTAACAAGTGAGAATCGCACGGTAATTACTAGCCGCACCCTCTGAGTGGACTATGCTGCTGTATTTAACAAGTGAGAATCGCACGGTAATTACTAGCCGCACCCTCTGAGTGGACTAAGCTGCTGTATTTAACAAGTGAGAATCGCACGGTAATTACTAGCCGCACCCTCTGAGTGGACTATGCTGCTGTATTTAACAAGTGAGAATCGCACGGTAATTACTAGCCGCACCCTCTGAGTGGACTAAGCTGCTGTATTTAACAAGTGAGAATCGCACGGTAATTACTAGTCTCACCCTCTGAGTGGACTAAGCTGCTGTATTTAACAAGTGAGAATCGCACGGTAATTACTAGCCGCACCCTCTGAGTGGACTAAGCTGCTGTATTTAACAAGTGAGAATCGCACGGTAATTACTAGTCTCACCCTCTGAGTGGACTAAGCTGCTGTATTTAACAAGTGAGAATCGCACGGTAATTACTAGCCGCACCCTCTGAGTGGACTAAGCTGCTGTATTTAACAAGTGAGAATCGCACGGTAATTACTAGCCGCACCCTCTGAGTGGACTATGCTGCTGTATTTAACAAGTGAGAATCGCACGGTAATTACTAGCCGCACCCTCTGAGTGGACTAAGCTGCTGTATTTAACAAGTGAGAATCGCACGGTAATTACTAGTCTCACCCTCTGAGTGGACTAAGCTGCTGTATTTAACAAGTGAGAATCGCACGGTAATTACTAGCCGCACCCTCTGAGTGGACTAAGCTGCTGTATTTAACAAGTGAGAATCGCACGGTAATTACTAGCCGCACCCTCTGAGTGGACTATGCTGCTGTATTTAACAAGTGAGAATCGCACGGTAATTACTAGCCGCACCCTCTGAGTGGACTAAGCTGCTGTATTTAACAAGTGAGAATCGCACGGTAATTACTAGCCGCACCCTCTGAGTGGACTATGCTGCTGTATTTAACAAGTGAGAATCGCACGGTAATTACTAGCCGCACCCTCTGAGTGGACTAAGCTGCTGTATTTAACAAGTGAGAATCGCACGGTAATTACTAGCCGCACCCTCTGAGTGGACTAAGCTGCTGTATTTAACAAGTGAGAATCGCACGGTAATTACTAGCCGCACCCTCTGAGTGGACTATGCTGCTGTACTTAACAAGTGAGAATCGCACGGTAATTACTAGCCGCACCCTCTGAGTGGACTAAGCTGCTGTATTTAACAAGTGAGAATCGCACGGTAATTACTAGCCGCACCCTCTGAGTGGACTAAGCTGCTGTATTTAACAAGTGAGAATCGCACGGTAATTACTAGCCGCACCCTCTGAGTGGACTAAGCTGCTGTATTTAACAAGTGAGAATCGCACGGTAATTACTAGCCGCACCCTCTGAGTGGACTAAGCTGCTGTATTTAACAAGTGAGAATCGCACGGTAATTACTAGCCGCACCCTCTGAGTGGACTATGCTGCTGTATTTAACAAGTGAGAATCGCACGGTAATTACTAGTCGCACCCTCTGAGTGGACTATGCTGCTGTATTTAACAAGTGAGAATCGCACGGTAATTACTAGCCGCACCCTCTGAGTGGACTAAGCTGCTGTATTTAACAAGTGAGAATCGCACGGTAATTACTAGTCTCACCCTCTGAGTGGACTAAGCTGCTGTATTTAACAAGTGAGAATCGCACGGTAATTACTAGCCGCACCCTCTGAGTGGACTATGCTGCTGTATTTAACAAGTGAGAATCGCACGGTAATTACTAGCCGCACCCTCTGAGTGGACTATGCTGCTGTATTTAACAAGTGAGAATCGCACGGTAATTACTAGCCGCACCCTCTGAGTGGACTAAGCTGCTGTATTTAACAAGTGAGAATCGCACGGTAATTACTAGTCTCACCCTCTGAGTGGACTAAGCTGCTGTATTTAACAAGTGAGAATCGCACGGTAATTACTAGCCGCACCCTCTGAGTGGACTAAGCTGCTGTATTTAACAAGTGAGAATCGCACGGTAATTACTAGTCTCACCCTCTGAGTGGACTAAGCTGCTGTATTTAACAAGTGAGAATCGCACGGTAATTACTAGCCGCACCCTCTGAGTGGACTAAGCTGCTGTATTTAACAAGTGAGAATCGCACGGTAATTACTAGCCGCACCCTCTGAGTGGACTATGCTGCTGTATTTAACAAGTGAGAATCGCACGGTAATTACTAGCCGCACCCTCTGAGTGGACTAAGCTGCTGTATTTAACAAGTGAGAATCGCACGGTAATTACTAGTCTCACCCTCTGAGTGGACTAAGCTGCTGTATTTAACAAGTGAGAATCGCACGGTAATTACTAGCCGCACCCTCTGAGTGGACTAAGCTGCTGTATTTAACAAGTGAGAATCGCACGGTAATTACTAGCCGCACCCTCTGAGTGGACTAAGCTGCTGTATTTAACAAGTGAGAATCGCACGGTAATTACTAGCCGCACCCTCTGAGTGGACTAAGCTGCTGTATTTAACAAGTGAGAATCGCACGGTAATTACTAGCCGCACCCTCTGAGTGGACTATGCTGCTGTATTTAACAAGTGAGAATCGCACGGTAATTACTAGCCGCACCCTCTGAGTGGACTATGCTGCTGTATTTAACAAGTGAGAATCGCACGGTAATTACTAGCCGCACCCTCTGAGTGGACTAAGCTGCTGTATTTAACAAGTGAGAATCGCACGGTAATTACTAGTCTCACCCTCTGAGTGGACTAAGCTGCTGTATTTAACAAGTGAGAATCGCACGGTAATTACTAGCCGCACCCTCTGAGTGGACTATGCTGCTGTATTTAACAAGTGAGAATCGCACGGTAATTACTAGCCGCACCCTCTGAGTGGACTATGCTGCTGTATTTAACAAGTGAGAATCGCACGGTAATTACTAGCCGCACCCTCTGAGTGGACTATGCTGCTGTATTTAACAAGTGAGAATCGCACGGTAATTACTAGCCGCACCCTCTGAGTGGACTATGCTGCTGTATTTAACAAGTGAGAATCGCACGGTAATTACTAGCCGCACCCTCTGAGTGGACTAAGCTGCTGTATTTAACAAGTGAGAATCGCACGGTAATTACTAGCCGCACCCTCTGAGTGGACTATGCTGCTGTATTTAACAAGTGAGAATCGCACGGTAATTACTAGCCGCACCCTCTGAGTGGACTAAGCTGCTGTATTTAACAAGTGAGAATCGCACGGTAATTACTAGTCTCACCCTCTGAGTGGACTAAGCTGCTGTATTTAACAAGTGAGAATCGCACGGTAATTACTAGCCGCACCCTCTGAGTGGACTAAGCTGCTGTATTTAACAAGTGAGAATCGCACGGTAATTACTAGTCTCACCCTCTGAGTGGACTAAGCTGCTGTATTTAACAAGTGAGAATCGCACGGTAATTACTAGCCGCACCCTCTGAGTGGACTAAGCTGCTGTATTTAACAAGTGAGAATCGCACGGTAATTACTAGCCGCACCCTCTGAGTGGACTATGCTGCTGTATTTAACAAGTGAGAATCGCACGGTAATTACTAGCCGCACCCTCTGAGTGGACTAAGCTGCTGTATTTAACAAGTGAGAATCGCACGGTAATTACTAGTCTCACCCTCTGAGTGGACTAAGCTGCTGTATTTAACAAGTGAGAATCGCACGGTAATTACTAGCCGCACCCTCTGAGTGGACTAAGCTGCTGTATTTAACAAGTGAGAATCGCACGGTAATTACTAGCCGCACCCTCTGAGTGGACTATGCTGCTGTATTTAACAAGTGAGAATCGCACGGTAATTACTAGCCGCACCCTCTGAGTGGACTAAGCTGCTGTATTTAACAAGTGAGAATCGCACGGTAATTACTAGCCGCACCCTCTGAGTGGACTATGCTGCTGTATTTAACAAGTGAGAATCGCACGGTAATTACTAGCCGCACCCTCTGAGTGGACTAAGCTGCTGTATTTAACAAGTGAGAATCGCACGGTAATTACTAGCCGCACCCTCTGAGTGGACTAAGCTGCTGTATTTAACAAGTGAGAATCGCACGGTAATTACTAGCCGCACCCTCTGAGTGGACTAAGCTGCTGTATTTAACAAGTGAGAATCGCACGGTAATTACTAGCCGCACCCTCTGAGTGGACTATGCTGCTGTATTTAACAAGTGAGAATCGCACGGTAATTACTAGCCGCACCCTCTGAGTGGACTAAGCTGCTGTATTTAACAAGTGAGAATCGCACGGTAATTACTAGCCGCACCCTCTGAGTGGACTATGCTGCTGTATTTAACAAGTGAGAATCGCACGGTAATTACTAGCCGCACCCTCTGAGTGGACTAAGCTGCTGTATTTAACAAGTGAGAATCGCACGGTAATTACTAGCCGCACCCTCTGAGTGGACTAAGCTGCTGTATTTAACAAGTGAGAATCGCACGGTAATTACTAGCCGCACCCTCTGAGTGGACTAAGCTGCTGTATTTAACAAGTGAGAATCGCACGGTAATTACTAGTCTCACCCTCTGAGTGGACTATGCTGATATGGTGTTTGACTTGCTGCACAGCACCACCCGGTGGCAGTTCCTGAGCTATGCACTTAGCACACACAATGCCCTCAAAAACCGGGACTTGGTTTTCACGAGGATTGTGCAGTAATGACTCCTACCCAATGTGATCACAGATAGGTCCATCTGTGACAGGTCGACAAGTAAGACAAAGGTCAAGTAGATTATTCTCTCACCTTCTCCCTCCTGCAATTCCAGTCTGACAACAGCCTTCTTAAGGACTTGGCTAACCCAGTGGAGCCCAGCTACAGCAGTCCTAGCACAGTTGGACATCGCAGAAGAGGTGATGGAAAGCAGTCCAGGAAACCACATGGACTAAGTGTTAGCTATAAAGACATTTACCTTCTCTATGATGCCACCTCTGCCAGAGTCAGGAACCTTTCTAAGGTTGAGGAGAAGGATGCAATAGAGCATCATGGTAATTTGTGAATTTTATCAGGGCCCTTCAGATGCTGGGCCACAGGGCCTTGGTGGACATGGAGAAGGAAAAGTAGCAGAGATGGGTGAACAGAGTGAGGGGTGTGGGTTCAACTCCCAACTGTCCGCCGCAAGTGTGTTTGTTACTAAGGTTTTTGAACTCACAGCAGGGTTCCTTTTTGGCTTTTGCTGGATTTCTCCAGCTCTCACACTTTCCATGTTTTTTTCTGATCCCTCCTCTCTCTCTCTCTCCAGAGAGCTACTTTTTTAGGTCAAAGATTCCTCATATGTTGCCTGAGTTGGGAGACGCAGAGCCCCCTCCCTGTGGTGACCGACAATAGCCCATGTGGTACTTCACACCTTTGTTTCAGTTTGACCTTCGGCAGCCATTTTGCAGCACATTGTCCAATTTTTTTTCAAGAAAGTCAATTTTTCATAATGATTCAGTTTGGGTTCTGCATTTCAATCACTGTACATCATGTGAGTGGGCCAA
Source organism: Heterodontus francisci (assembly GCF_036365525.1). Classification (NCBI taxonomy): domain Eukaryota; kingdom Metazoa; phylum Chordata; class Chondrichthyes; order Heterodontiformes; family Heterodontidae; genus Heterodontus; species Heterodontus francisci. The sequence goes on from NC_090379.1 coordinate 607,613, forward strand.
GAGCTATTTCTGTCATGTAGGCTTTTTTATTCTTTCACAGGATGTGGGCGTTGCTGGCTGGCCAGCATTTATTGCCCATCTCTAATTGCCTTTGAGAAGGTGGTGTGCTGCCTTCTTGAACCGCTGCAGTCCATGTGGTTCGGGTACCCTCACAGTGCTGTTAGGAAGGGAGTTCTAAGATTTTGACCCAGCGACAGTGAAGGAATGGCGATATAGTTCCAAGTCAGGATGGTGTGTGACTTGGAGAGGAACTTGCAGGCGGTGGTGTTTCCACGTGTCTGTTGCCCTTGTCCTTCTAGGTGGAAGAGGTCATGGGTTTAAAAGGTGCTGTCAAAGGAGGCTTGGTGCATTGCTGCAGTGCATCTTGTAGATGGTACACACTGCGCGTCAGTGGTAGAGGGAGTGAATGTTGAAGGTGATGGATGGGTGCCAATCAAGCAGGCTGCTTTGTCCTGGATGGTGTTGAGCCTCGAGTATTGTTGGTTGCACCCATCCAGGCAAGAGCAGAGTATTCCATCACAATCCTGACTTGTGCCTTGTAGATGATGGACAGGCTTTGGGAGTCAGGAGGTGGGTTACTCCTTCAGAATTCACAGTCTCTGACCTGCTCTTTATGTGGCTGCTCCAGTTCAGTTTCTGGTTGATGGTAACCCCCAGGATGTTAGTAGTGGAGGATTCAGCAATCGTAATGCCACTGAATGGCAAGGAGAGATGGTTGGATTCTTTCTCATTGGAGATCGTCATTGGGGCACAAATGTTACTCGCCACTTATCATGCCAAGCCTGGATATTGTCCCCGTCTTGCTGCATATGGGCACAGACTGCTTCAGTATCTGAGGAGTTGCGAATGGTAGGCAACATTGTGCAATCATCAGCGAACATCCCCACTTCTGACCTTATGATGGAAGGAAGGTCATTGATGAAACAGCTAAAGATGTCTGGGCCTAGAACACTACCCTGAGGAACTACTGCAGCAGTGTCCTGGTGACTGGCCTCCAACAACACAACCATCTTCCTTTGTGTTAGGTATGACTCCAACCATTGGAGAGTTTCCTCCCTGATTCCCATCGACTTCAGTTTTGCCAGGACCCCTTGATGTCACACAACACGACGAAGGGTATGCTCAGTGTGAAGACAAGACTGCATCTTCACAAGGATTGTGCGGTTGTCACGCCTACCATACTATCCCGGACATGTGCAACAGGTAGATTGGTGAGGACAAGATCTAGTGGGTTTTTCCCTCTTTATTTATTTATTTAGAGATACAGCACTGAAACAGGCCCTTCGGCCCACCGAGTCTGTGCCAACCAACAACCGCCCATTTATACTAATCCTACATTAATCCCATATTCCCTACCATTCTCCTACCACCTACCTACACGACGGGCAATTTACAATGGCCAATTTACCTATCAACCTGCAAGTCTTTGGCTGTGGGAGGAAACCGGAGCACCCGGCGGAAACACACGCAGTCACAGGGAGAACTTGCAAACTCCGCACAGACAGTACCCAGAACTGAGCCCGGGTCGCTGGAGCTGTCAGGCTGCGGTGCTAACCACTGCGCCGCCCAAATTTGTTGGTTCCCTCACCACCTGCCGCAGACCCAGCCTGGCAGATATGTCCTTCAGGAGTCAGCCAGCTCAGGCAGTAGTGGTGCTACCGAGCCACTATTGGTGATGGGCATCGAAGTCTCCCACCCAGAGTACATTCTGTGCCCTTGCTACCCTCAGTGCATCCTCCAAGTGGTGTTGAACATGGAGCAGGACTGATTCATCAGCTAAAGGGGGAGTGGGGGGGCAGTAGGTGGTAATTAGCAGGAGGTTTCCTTGCCCATGCTCGACCTGATGCCATGAGACGTCATGGGGTCCGGAGTCAATGTTGAGGACTCCCAGGGTGACTCCCTCTTGACTGTATATCATTGTGCTGCTGACTCTACTTGGTCTGTCCTGGCACTGGGACAGGACATACCCAGGGACAGTAATGGTGGTGCCGGGCCATTGGCTAAGATATAATTGGTGCGTATGGCTATATCAGACTATAGTCTGTGGGACTGCTTTCCTAACTTTGGCACAAGACCCCAGATGTTAGTAAGGAGGACTTTTCAGGATTGGGTGTATCGTTGTTGCTTCTGGTGCCCAAGTCAAAGCCAGGTGGTCCATCTGTTTGTATTCCTTCTTAACTTTGTCGCTGTTTAGTACAACTGAGTGACTTGTCATAGGATCATAGGAAATAGGAGCAGGAGGCCTGTCAAGCTTGCTCCGCCATTCGAACAAATCATGGCTGATCATCTACCTCTACGCCATTTTCCCCACTATCCCCATATCCCTTGATGTTAGTATTCAGATATCTATCGATTTCTGCCTTGAACATGCTCAATGATTGAGCTTCCACAGCCCTCTGGGGTAGAGAATTCCATAGATTCACCACCCTCTGAGTAATGAAATTCCTCCTCATCTCAGTCTTAAATGGCCTGCCCCTTATCCTGAGTAAAGGCTCGTTCAGGTCTGCAAAAAAAAAACCCCGGCCCAAGCCTGACCTGGCCCGAGACCTTCCATTTTCTTCCCACCCCCGACCAGTTACCTTCCGTTTTTCACTTTGTTCCTGATTTTCACAAGCTTATCTTCCTATTTCTAGCCTCACTGGACGTGGCACAGGGAGTAATCCCGAGATTACAACCCTGGAGGTCCTGTTTTTTTAAACTTACTACCCAACTCCCTGAACTCCCCCTGCAGGACCTCATCACTCTTCCTGCCTATGTCGTTGGTACTGATGTGTACCACAACCTCTGGCTGTTCACCCTCCCCCTTCAGAATGCCCCCTGCCCGTTGAGAGACATCCTTGACCCTGGCACCAGGAAGGCAACATACCATCCTGGAGTCTCTTTCACGTCCACAGAAGCGCCTATCTGTGCCCCTGACTATAGAGTCCCCGATAACTATTGCTCTTCTGCACTTTGTCCCTCCCTGCTGAACAACAGTGCCAGCCGTGGTGCCACTGCTCTGGCTGCTGTTTTCCCCTGATAGGCCATCCCCCCCAACAGTATCCAAAACGGTATACTTGTTAGAGAGGGGGATGGCCACAGGGGATTCCTGCACTGACTGCCTGCCCCTTCTAGCAGTCACCCATCTATCTGCCTGCACCTTGGGTGTAACCACTTCTCTAAAATTCCTGTCTATGATGCTTTCCGCCACCTGCATGCTCCTAAGTGCATCCAATTGCTGCTCCAACCAATCCATGCGGTCTGTGAGGAGCTGCAATTGGGTACACTTCCTGCAGATGTAGTCATCTGGAACGCTGGAAGCGTCACGGACCTCCCACATCTCACAGGTGAAGCACTTTACCCCTCTAACTGACATTTCTACCTCTAATTAATAAATCCTTACAAATCTTTAAATCTGAGGGAATAAGTGAATAAAGTTGTTAAATAAAAGGTACATAGGATCTAAGACTTCATAATTTGGAGCACAGAGTACTACAGAAAAAAGCCAACACTAAAACAATACAAATAGTTACGTCACTGTTGGAATCAAATGTTCAGTTTGGATGCCTTACTTCAGGAGGAACGTCCAGGCTATGGAAAGCGTGCAGGAGAGATTCACTGAGAAGTCACTTGCCATGACAGTCTTTAATCGTAAGTGAAAATTTATTATGAAAGGTTTTTACAACATAGAAATAGCCAAAAACTAATGCCACTGCTAGGCAAAGTTAATTATAAGACACAAATTTATCACCATACAGAATAAAGCAACTGCTGAGGAGAACTTATTTAACACTGAGGGACGTTGTGACATGGATTTCCACTCCCTCCCCCTACCCACAGTAGCTTTGAAACAGGGAAGTGGATAAATATCTGAAAAATCAAAAATCAAAGGGGATTTGTGGAAAACGCAGGGAAATGGAATGAAGTGAATAGCTCCTTCAGACAGCCACACAGGCACCATGGACATTCACCAAACAGCAGTGTATTTGTATGTTCAACATTTAGGACTAAAGTACACCTTTACCTTTTATACTCTCGAATGGCATTCAGGACTTTGACAGAGAGCAGCTCTTCATTCTGTGAGAATCTGCAAAGTTCTTTCAGTTTCAGCTGCAACTCTTCCACTCTTGGCTCCTCTGCTAAAATTGAAGACCTGGCCATCTAGGTCATAAAGGAAGAAGAGTTAGGTAAAAACTGTGGCTGAGATTGGAGAAGGGTTGGGGTGGTGTAGTCCATGGTTCAGTGCAGGGCCCCACTTTTGTTCTGTATATATATTTTGCTGATTTGGACTTCAGCACAGGGAACACTCTTCAAAATTGTGGCTGGAACATTAGTGGGAGGTTTGGCAAGCAGCAATGATTAACAGACTTTTGTAAGATGCAGAATGTCCAATTTAGTCCCACATGCCAGCTTTTTCCCCATAATCCTGTGAATTGGTCCTCTTCAAGTACATGTCCAATCGCTTTTTGAAAGTTCCTATGGAATCTGATTTTACCACTCATTAACTAGTGCATTCCAGAGCTTAACTCTGTGAAAAAGATCTCTTCACTTTCCCTCTAGTTCTCCCTCCTCCTGAAGTGTCGTACTGTCCTGCTCACTAATATGTTGGCAAGTTTTGTGTCATCTCCAAATTTTGAAAATGTACTCACAATATCCAAGTTCAGGTCATTTACTTTTTATATGTATATGTACCGGGGGAACGCCACTACAACAAAGCAGTTAATAAATCATATGGAATCCTGGGCTTTGTAAATAGAGGCATAGAGTACAAAAGCCAGAGGGACCAGAGGCGACATGAGGTAAAACTTTTTTAGCCAATGACTGGTTAGAAATTGGAATGCACTACCTGATAGGGCAGTGGAAACAATTTCACTCATCGCTTTCAAAAGGCAACTGGATAAATATTTGAAGGAGAAAGGATTGCAGGGATATAGGGAAAAAGCAGGGGATTGAGACTAACTGGATTGATCTTCGAAAGAGCCAGCACAGACTCGATGAGCCGTATGGCCTCCTTTTGCAGTACTATTGTATGATTTTATTTCAATGCTTTCACACTTCCATGAAGTCAGAAACACCCACTCACCACTACTCTCTGCCTCCTTTTCCTTCACCAATTACATACCCAAGTTACCACCATTCTTTTAATCCCATGCACTTCTGCTCACCAAATAAGTCTACTGAGGTACTTTGTCAAATGTTTTATTAAAGTCCATATATGCAATACCTATTGCATTATTACTTTAACCCTCTCTGCAACTTCAAAGAATTCAATCAGGTTAGTCATTTACGATTTGCCTTTAGCAAATCGATATTGGCTGTCCCTTATTGATCCATGCTTCTCCAGGTGAGAATTAATTTTGTCATTGACAATGGTCTCAATCCTTTACTCACACTTTACCCCTCACTGTTACTATTTTCTTCGATAATTTAATTTTAGTTCCTCTTTGTCTCCACAATTGCTTTTCTTCTTTTTTGTCTATGTTCTTAGATTATGCCTTTTCCTTCAGTTTCAACTTTGCCTCATCTCTTTTTTCATTCATGGTGTTTCATTATTGGCTAGTTGGTACTTCTTGTTTAGTCGAACATGTTTCTCCTGAATTCTATTGATTTTTTTTAAAAAAAATTTATTTTAGAGATACAGCACTGAAACAGGCCCGTCGGCCCACCGAGTCTGTGCTGACCATCAACCACCCATTTATACTAATCCTACATTAATCCCATTACCCTCTCACATCCCCACCTTCCCTCAATTCCCCTACCACCTACCTATACTATGGTCAATTTATTATGGTGGCCAGAACTGTATGCAGTACTCTAACTGGGGCTTAACTTGCGTTTTGTACAGTTCTAGCATAACCTCCTTGTTCTTAAATGCTATGCCCCAGCTAATAAAGGGAAGTATCCTGTACGCTTTCTTGACCACCTATCTACCTGTCTTGTTACCTTCAGGTATCTGTGGACATGCATCCAAGGTCCCTCTGCTCCTCTAAACTTCCCAGTATCCGACCATTATTTGTGCATTTACTTGCCTTGTTAGCCTTCACCAAATGTATTACCTCACAATTCTCTGGATTAAATTCCATTTTTCACTGACCAGTCCATTGATATCTTCCTGCAGTCTACAGTTTTCTTCATTATCAACCACACACCCAATTCTTGTATCATCTGAAACCTTCTTAATTATGCTACATTATATCCAAATCATTGATATATACTATGAAAAGCAAGGAACCCAGTACCAAGCCCTACAGAACCCTACTGGAAAAGCCTTCCAGTCACAAAAGCAACCAAGCATCACCTTTCACTTCCTGCCACTGAGCCAATTTTGGATGCGACTTGTCACTTGCCCTTGTATCTATGGGATTCGTCTGCCATGTGGGACCTTGTCAAAAGCCTTGCTAAATTCCACGTAGACTACATTAATTGTGGCACCCTCTTCAACCCTCCTTATTACCTCCTCAAACTTAATTCAATCAAGTTAGTCAGAACATAAGAAATAGGAGCTGCAGTAGGCCATTTGGCTCCTTGAGCCTGCTCCACCATTCAATAAGATCATGGATGATCTTCCACCTCTAATCAAATTTCCCACCCAATCCCTGTATCCCTTGATCTGCCTTGTGTCCGAAAATCTATCAATTTGTCTTGAATATACGAAACAACTGAGCATCCACAGCTCTCTGGGCAGAGAATTACAAACATTCACAACCCTCTGAGTGAAGAAATATCACAGGAACATAGAACTTAGGAGCAGGAGTAGGCCATTCAGCCCTTTGATCCTGCTCCGCCATTGGACAATTTCCCATCTAAATAGCCAACCCCTTGTCCTGAGACTATGCCGCCTAGTTCTAGGCTTCCAGCCAAGGGTAGCAGCTTCTCAGCATCTAGCCTATCAAGCCCTCTAAGAATTTTCTACATTTCAATGAAATCACCTCTCATTTACAAGCAGTCACAACCTTCCCCTTAACAAGTCCATGCTGACAGTCCATTCCTTTCTAATGATGATTTAAATGATGATCAATGCTATCTCTGTCAATGCCTTTCTAAACTACATGCAACAGCTGGACCTCTTCCTTCCACACATTTGAGGTTCGTGTACACCCACTTTATTTCTTGTACATTCCTAACTCTTCTGCTTTGTACGTTCATGCATAATGGAAGAAATAGCAGTGATCCCACTCAGGATCAGTACTAACGGTCCAGGATCTTGGGGATCAATATTGGGAGCCGGTAGGACAACATGTGGGGAGGACACAGAGAGGCTGCAAAGAGATATAGACAGGTTAAGTGAGTGGGCAACAAGATAGCAGATGGAGTATAATGTAGGGAAGTATGAAGTTATTTAATTTGGTTGTAAGAATAGAAAAGCAAAATATATTTCTAAAAGGTCTGTAACTTCAAAGTGTCCATGTTCAAAGAAACTCTGATGTGCTTGTGCAAGGAACACAGAAAGTTAACATGCAGGTACAGCAAGCAATTCTTCTTTGGCCTCCTCGTCTCGGGAGACAATGGGTAAGTGCCTGGAGGTGGTCAGTGGTTTGTGAAGCAGCGCCTGGAGTAGCGATAAAGGCTAATTCGAGAGTGAGACTCTTCCACAGGTGCTACAGATAAGATTGGTTTTTGGGGCTGTTACGCAGTTGGCTCTCCCCTTCCGCTTCTGTCTTTTTTCCTGCCAACTGCTAAGTCTCTTCGACTCGCCACACTTTAGCCCCGCCTTTAAGGCTGCCCGCCAGCTCTGGCGATCGCTGGCAACTGACTCACACGACGTGATCAATGTCACAGGACTTCATGTCGCGTTTGCAGACTCCTTTAAAGCGGAGACACGGACGGCCGCTGGGTCTGATACCAGTGACGAGCTCGCTGTACAATATGTCCTTGGGGATCCTGCCATCTTCCATGTGGCTCACATGGCCAAGCCATCTCAAGCGCCGCTGGCTCAGTAGGGTGTATATAAGAACAAAGAAAATTACAGCACAGGAACAGGCCCTTCGGCCCTCCAAGCCTTCGCCGATCCAGATCCTCTATCTAAACATGTCGCCTATTTTCTGAGGGTCTGTATCTCCTTGCTTCCTGCCCATTCATGTATCTGTCTAGATACATCTTAAAAGACGCTATCGTGCCCGCGTCTACCACCTCCGCTGGCAACGTGTTCCAGGCACCCACCACCCTCTGCGTAAAGAACTTTCCACGCATATCCCCCCTAAACTTTTCCCCTCTCACTTTGAACTCGTGACCCCTAGTAATTGAATCCCCCACTCTGGAAAAAGCTTCTTGCTATCCAGCCTGTCTATACCTCTCATGATTTTGTACACCTCAATCAGGTCCCCCCTCAACCTCCGTCTTTCTAATGAAAATAATCCTAATCTACTCAACCTCTCTTCATAGCTAGCGCCCTCCATACCACGCAACATCCTGGTGAACCTCCTCTGCACCCTCTCCAAAGCATCTACATCCTTTTGGTAATGTGGCGACCAGAACTGCACGCAGTATTCCAAATGTGGCCGAACCAAAGTCTTATACAACTGTAACATGACCTGCCAACTCTTGTACTCAATACCCCGTCCGATGAAGGAAAGCATGCCGTATGCCTTCTTGACCACTCTATTGACCTGCGTTGCCACCTTCAGGGAACAATGGACCTGAACACCCAAATCTCTCTGTACATCAATTTTCCCCAGGACTTTTCCATTTACTGTATAGTTCACTCTTCAATTGGATCTTCCAAAATGCATCACCTCGCATTTGCCTTGATTGAACTCCATCTGCCATTTCTCTGCCCAACTCTCCAATCTATCTATATTCTGCTGTATTCTCTGACAGTCCCCTTCATTATCTGCTACTCCACCAATCTTAGTGTCTTCTGCAAACTTGCTACTCAGACCACCTATACTTTCCTCCAAATCATTTATGTATATCACAAACAACAGTGGTCCCAGCACGGATCCCTGTGGAACACCACTGGTCACACGTCTCCATTTTGAGCACCTCCCTTCCACTACTACTCTCTGTCTCCTGTTGCCCAGCCAGTTCTTTATCCATCTAGCTAGTACACCCTGGATCCCATGCGATTTCACTTTCTCCATCAGCCTACCATGGGTAACCTTATCAAACGCCTTACTGAAGTCCATGTATATGACATCTACAGCCCTTCCCTCATCAATCAACTTTGTCACTTCCTCAAAGAATTCTATTAAGTTGGTAAGACATGACCTTCCCTGCACAAAACCATGTTGCCTATCACTGATAAGCCCATTTTCTTCCAAATGGGAATAGATCCTATCCCTCAGTATCTTCTCCAGCAGCTTCCCTACCACTGACGTCAGGCTCACCGGTCTATAATTACCTGGATTATCCCTGCTACCCTTCTTAAACAAGGGGACAACATTAGCAATTCTCCAGTCCTCCGGGACCTCACCCGTGTTTAAGGATGCTGCAAAGATATCTGTTAAGGCCCCAGCTATTTCCTCTCTCAGTAACCTGGGATACATCCCATCCGGACCTGGGGACTTGTCTACCTTTACGCCTTTTAGAATACCCAACACTTCCTCCCTCCTTATGCCGACTTGACCTGGAGTAATCAAACATCTATCCCTCAGTATCTTCTCCAGCAGCTTCCCTACCACTGACGTCAGGCTCACCGGTCTATAATTACCTGGATTTTCCCTGCTACCCTTCTATGCTGGGGATGTTGGCTGCCTCGAGGATTTCTGTGTTGGAGATACGGTCCTGCCACCTGATGCCAAGGATTTTCCGGAGGCAGCGAAGATGGAATGAGTTGAGACGTCGCTCTTGGCTGACATACGTTGTCCAGGCCTCGCTGCCATAGAGCAAGGTACTGAGGACACAGGCTTGATACACTCGGACTTTTGTGTTCCGTGTCAGTGCGCCATTTTCCCACACTCTCTTGGCCAGTCTGGACATAGCAGTGGAAGCCTTTCCCATGCGCTTGTTGATTTCTGCATCTAGAGACAGGTTACTGGTGATAGTTGAGACTAGGTAGGTGAACTCTTCAACCACTTCCAGAGCGTGGTCGCCAATATTGATGGATGGAGCATTTCTGACGTCCTGTCCCATGATGTTCGTTTTCTTGAGGCGGTTAGCCTTTACTGCAAAAAGATTGGAGTACAGGAATAAGGAAGTCTTGCTACAATTGTACAGGGTTTTGGTGAGACCACATCTGGAGTACTGTGTGCAGTTTTGGTTTCCACATTGAAGAAAGGATATACTTGCATTGGAGGCAGTACAGAAAAAGGTCCCTGGGATGAGGCGGTTGTCCTGTGATGAGAGGCGAAGTAAATTAGGCCTGTATTCTCTGGAGTTTAGAAGAATGAGGGGTGATCTCATTGAAACATACAAGATTCTGAAGGGAATAAAAGCAAAATACTGCGGATGCTGGAAATCTGAAATAAAAACAAGAAATGCTGGAAATACTCAGGAGGTCTGGCAGCATCTGCAAGATTCTGAAAGGGTTGGATATGGTAGACACTAAAAGATTAAAACACGGGGCAACAGTTTCAGGATGAAGGGCCGATAAGAGGAGAAATTACTTCATTCAAAGGGTTGTGAATCTTCGGAATTCTCTGCACCCCAGAGGGTTGTGGATGCTCCATCACTGAATATAGTTAAGGCTGGGATAGACAGATTTTTAGTCTCTCAGGGAATCAAGGGATATGGTGTGCAGGTGTGAAAGTGGAATTGAATCATAAAAGATCAGTCATCATGTGGTCTACTCCTGCTCCTATTTCTTGTGTTCTATTTTGGGCTCTAGAATACGAGTAATTTGAGTCTTGATGCGTGGTGAGTATAGCATGCTCAGGAGGAACAGGTGAGTTCCCAAAACCACTGGGGGTTTTCCTCAACTCCTACTTGGATTTGTTGAAAGCTCATTGGCAGAGACTGATTCCACTATAGTGAATAACTCCACTGCTGATCTATCATGCGACTGCGAGGATGAAAGGAGGTGAAATAGACGGACCTTGGCCTTTTATCGTTCAGCAGTTCCTATGTTCCTAAAAGACTGGATGATCTCAGCCTCAACCACAAGGATGAGAATTTTAAAATCAAGGAAGTCCTGGATCGGGAGCCAACGTAGGTCTGCAAACACAGGATTGAAGGGTTAACAGGACTTGGTAAGAGTTAGGACGTGGACAGCAAAGAATTCGATGACATAAAGCTTACAAAGGGTAGAATGTGGAAGGCTGGCCAGAAGTGAGTTGGAATATTTATTTATTTTTTTTTATTTAGAGATACAGCACTGAAACAGGCCCTTCGGCCCACCGAGTCTGTGCCGACCAACAACCACCCATTTATACTAACCCTACAGTAATCCCATATTCCCTATCACCTCCCTATACCAGGGGCAATTTACAATGGCCAATTTACCCATCACCTGCAAGTCTTTTGGATGTGGGAAGAAACTGGAGCACCCGGCGAAAACCCACGCAGACACAGGGAGAACTTGCAAACTCCACACAGGCAGTACCCGGAATTGAACCCAGGTTGAGTCAATAGTTGAGTCCAGAGGGAACAAAAGGGTTTCAGCAGCAGATGGGCAAAGACAGAGGCAGAGTGTGGAGATGTTGTGGAGATGGAAATAGGCGGTCTTGGTGATATCATGGAAATACAAACATAAATATTAGGAGTAAGCCATTTGGCCCCTCTAGCCTACTCCGCCATTCAATAAGATCATGGATGATCTGTTAATATTTCGAATTTCACACTCCCATCTACCCCAATAACCTTTGATTCCCTTGCCTAACAAGAATCTATCTACCTCCGCATTAAAAATATCCAAAGAACCTGCCTCCAACACCTTCTGAAGCAGAGAGTTCCAAAGTTGCACAACCCTCAGAGAAAAAAATTCTTATCTGTCCTAAAAGGGCGACACCTAATTTTAAAACAGTCCCCCCACCCCAGTTCTTGACTCACCCACAACAGGAAACATTCTTTCCACAACCAACCTTGTTCAGGATCTTATATACTTCAATCAAGTCTCCCCTCACTCTTCTAAACTCCAGTGAAAACAAGCCCAGTCTGAACAAGCCCAGTCTGTCCAACCTTTCCTCATAAGACAACCCGCTCATTCCAGGTATCCTAGCCACGTGCTAGTCAGAGTAGAAATAGCAGGATACATCAGATGCATACATTGCTGAAGAGATGGTGTGAGGGGGATGGTTTTAGATTCCTGGGGCATTGGGACCGGTTCTGGGGGAGGTGGGACGAGTACAAATTGGACGGGTTACACCTGGGCTGAACCGGGACTGATGTCCTAGGGGGAGTATTTACTAGAGTGGTTGGGGCTAGTTTGAACTGAAATGGCAGGGGGATGGGAACCTTTGCAAGGAGTCAGAGGAGGGGGATCAAAGACAAGAACAAAAGACAGTAAGGGAATAAGAAGTGATAGGCAGAGAAATCAAGGGCCAGAATCAAACAGGGACACGGTGAAAAATAGTGGGAAGAGGACAAGCAACGTTAAAAAGACAAGCCTTAAGGGCTTTGTGCCTTAACGCGTGGAGCATTCGCAATAAAGTGGATGAATTAATCGCGCAAATAGATGTAAATGGGTATGATATAGTCAGGATTACGGAGACATGGCTGCAAGTTGACCAGGGATGGGAAATGAACATGCAGGGATATTCAGTATTTAGGAAGGACAGACAAAAAGCAAAAGGCTGTGGAGTTGCATTGCTGGTTAAAGAGGAAATTAACGCAATAGTGAGGAAGGATATTAGCTCTGACGATGTGGAATCTGTATGGGTAGAGCTGAGAAACACTAAGGGGCAAAAAACATGGTGGTTGTATATTGACCCCCAAACTCTAGTGGTGATGTTGGGAATGGCATTAAACAGGAAATTAGAGATGCATGCAATAAAGGAACATCTGTAATTATGGGTGAGCTTAATCTTCATATAGATTGGGCAAATCAAATTAGTAACAATACCGCAGAGGAGGAATTCTTGGGAGTGTATACGGGATGGTTTTCTGGACCAATACGTTGAGGAACCAACCCGAGAACAGGCCATCCTAGACTGGGTATTGTGTAATGAGAGAGGAATAATTGACAATCTAGTTGTGCAAGACCCCTTGGTGATGAGCGACCATAATATGATAGAATTCTTCATCAAGATGGAGAGTGACGTAGTTGATTCTGAGACTAGGGTCCTGAATCTTAGTAAAGGAAACTACGAAGGTATGAGACGCGAGTTGGCTATGATGGATTGGGAAACGTTACTTAAAGGGATGACGGTGGATAGGCAATGGCAAACATTTAAAGAGCGCGTGGATGAACTGCAACAATTGTTTATTCCTGTCTGGCACAAAAGTAAAACGGGAAAGGTAGCCAAACCATGGCTGACAAGGGAAATTAGAGATAGCATTAGATCCAAGGAAGAGGCATACAAATTCGCCAGAAAAAACAACAGACCTGAGGATTGGGAGCAGTTTAGAATTCAGCAAAGGAGAACCAAGGGATTGATTAAGAAGGGGAAAATAGAGTACGAGAGCAAGCTTGCGGGGAACATAAAAATTAACTAAAAGTTTCTATAGGTATGTGAAGAGAAAAAGATTGGTGAAGACAAATGTAGGTCCCTTACAGTCAGAAACAGTGGAATTTATTATGGGGAGTAAAGAAATGGCTGACCAACAGAAAGGAGGACACAAATATACCAGAAATGTTGGGGAACACAGGGCTTAGCGAGAGAGAGGAACAGAAAGAAATCAGTATTAGTAGAGAAATGGTGTTGGGGAAATTGATGGGATTGAAGGCTGATAAATCCCCAGGGAATGATGGCATGCATCCCAGAGTACTTAAGGAAGTGGCCCTAGCAATAGTGGATGCATTGGTGGTCATCTTCCAAGATTCTATAGACTCTGGAACAGTTCCTACAGATTGGAGGGTAGCTAATATAACCCCACTATTCAAAAAGGGAGGTAGAGAGAAAGCAGGGAACTATAGACCAGTCAGCCTGACGTCGGTAGTGGGGAAAATTCTAGAGTCCATTATCAAAGATTTTATTGCAGAGCACTTGGAGAACAGTGGTAGAATCAGGCAGAGTCAGCATGGATTTACGAAAGGGAAATCATGCTTGACAAATCTACTAGAATTCTTCGAGGATGTAACTAGTAGAGTTGATGAGGGGGAGCCAATGGATGTGGTTTATTTGGACTTTCAGAAGGCTTTCGACAAAGTCCCACATAAGAGATTAGCATGTAAAATTAAAGCGCATGGGATTGGGGGTAGTGTACTGCGATGGATAGAAAATTGGTTGGCGGACAGGAAACAAAGAGTAGGGATAAATGGGTCTTTTTCAGAATGGCAGAATAGCGGGGTACCGCAGGGATCGGTGCTAGGACCCCAGCTATTCACAATATATATTAATGATTTAGATGAGGGAACTAAATGTAATATCTCCAAAATTTGCAGATGACACAAAACTGGGTGGGAGGGTGAGTTGTGAGGAGGATGCAGAGAGGCTTCAGGGTGATTTGGACAAGTTGAGTGAGTGAGCTAATGCATGGCTGATGCAGTATAATGTGGATAAATGTGAGGTTATCCACTTTGGTAGCAAAAACAGGAAGGAAGATTATCTGAACGGCTATAAACTGAGAGGGGAATATGCAGCGAGACCTGGGTGTTCTCGTACACTGAAGGTAAGCATGCAGGTTCAGCAGGCGGTAAAAAAGACAAATGGTATGTTGGCCTTCATAGCGAGAGGATTCGATTACAGGAGCAGGGATGTCTTGCTGCAATTATACAGGGCCTTGGTGAGGCCACACCTGGAATATTGTGTGCAGTTTTGGTCTCCTTATCTGAGGAAGGATGTTCTTGCTATAGAGGGAGTGCAGCGAAGGTTTACCAAACTGATTCCTGGGATGGCGGGACTGACATTATGAGGAGAGATTGAGTCGGTTAGGATTATATTCGCTGGAGTTCAGAAGAGTGAGGGGGGATCTCATCGAAGCCTATAAAATTCTAACAGGGTAGATGCAGGAAGGATGTTCCCAATGGTGGGGGTGTCCAGATCCAGGGGTCATAGTCTAAGGATATGGGGTAAACCTTTCAGGAATGAGATGAGGAGAAATTTCTTCACCCAGAGAGTAGTAAGCCTGTGGAATTCGCTGCCACAGAAAGCAGTTGAGGACAAAACATTGTATGTTTTCAGAAAGGAGTTAGATATAGCTCTTGGGTCTAAAGGGATCAAAGGGTATCGGGCGAAAACCGGAACAGGCTACTGAGTTGGATGATCAGCCATGATCATAAGGAATGGCTTGAAGGGCCTACCCCTGCTCCTATTTTCTATGTTTCTATGTATCAGTCTAGTAACCCTCCTCTGAACCGCCTCCAATGCATTTACATCCTATCTTAAATAAGGAGACCAAAACTGCACACAGTATTCGAGATGTGGTGTCACCAATGTCCTGTATAAATGAAGTACAATATCCTTACTTTCATTTCCAATTCCTCTCATAATAAAGGATAGCAATCCATTCGCCTTCTTTATTACTTGCTGATATGTGATTGGAAGCTCATCGAGGCCAAATACAGCTCTAAGCTTGCAAACAGTCTGGGTCAGGGAGAAGGATGGAGTCGCTAACTTCAGTATTCCATGGAAAAAAATCAGGTAAACATTGGTGTAAAATTCCTGGTTTCATAGTAACACAGGTCCAGTTGTAGACCTCCCCTACTCCCCAGACTGAAATCCAATATCCCCACTATGAGCCCCAGCCCCCTACCTCCATCCTTACATGCCTTGGCACCCTGGCCTTGTTACACAAGAGATCCATTACACTACGGGGAGTATTCTATAGGCAACCAACTGGTGGGAAAGGTATAGAGCAGCAAATTTGCAGAGAAATTACAGAGAGGTGCAAAAACAAGAGTAGTGATAATAGGGGGCTTTAATCAGAATATAAACTGGGATATCAATAGTATAAACGGCAGAGAGACAGAAAAGTTTCTAAAGCGTGTTCACGAGAATTTTCTTGATCAGACCTGCACTGAGTGCTGCTCGAGGGCACAGAGCGTGAAGAAGGGAGTTCGGTAAGTGAGTGGATTTTAAGGGTTAATCTCTCCAAAGTCTAGTTTTTGTTTTGTTTACATTTAGCAATTAACTGAAATTACTGTTTAAGTTAAGAGCAAGTTAGGTTTCTTAGTTTTAAACAGGGGTATACAAGCTCTGAGAGTAGCTGCAGCTAGTTAATTAGGTAGCTAACTTAAACTGGTTTCTGAGCTCCAGCAGAGCTGACACAACATTGTTTTCAGAGAGTATAAATTCAGGGGACTCTCAGTACGGCATGAATCCCCAAATGCTGCTGGAGGGCACAGAGTACGAAAAAGGGAGTTCAATAAGTAAGGGAACTATAAATTAATTCAGAAAAACTACATTTAATTAAATTAACACAATCAAAATGGCAGGACAGGTGTTGTGTCGTGGCTGCATTATGTGGCAGCTTCTGGATGCCACAGCAATCCATGGCAGCCACGTCTGTACCAAGTGTCTGCGGCTTGAGCAGCTTTGGCTCAGAGTCATTGAGCTGCAGACACTGCAGTACATCAGAGAGGGGGAAAGTTACTGGGACACTTTGTTCCAGAAGGCAGTCACACCACTTAGGATAGTGTCGTCTGATTTGACTGCGAGTCAGGCAGGTAAGGTGATCGAGAAGGTGGGAGTGGAGCAGCCTCAGCCCTTGCAACTGAGCAAGAAGTTCGAGGCTCTTGCAGCTTGTATAAACAAGAATGAGGGCTGTAGTGTGGATGAGCAGGCTGACCATGGCACCATGGTACAGGAAGCCGTTCAAGGCGGGCAACAAAAAGGAAAGTCGAAGTAGTAGGAGACAGTATAGTGAGGGGGATTGACACGGTTCTCTGCAGCAAAGAGCGAGAGTCCAGAGGGCTGTGTTGCCTGCCTATGGTAGTATGGCGTATGGGGTGTTGGCTTTCATTAACAGGGGGATTGAGTTTAAGAGCCGCGAGGTTATGCTGCAGCTCTATAAAGCCCTGGTTAGACCACACTTGGAATATTGTGTTCAGTTCTGGTCGCCTCATTATAGGAAGGATATGGAAGCTTGAGAGAGGGTGCAGAGGAGATTTACCAGGATGCTGCCTGGACTGGAGGGCAAGTCTTACGAAGAAAGGTTGAGGGAGCTAGGGCTTTTCTCATTGGAGCGAAGAAGGATGAGAGGTGACTTGATAGAGGGATACAAGATGATGAGAGGCATAGAGTGGATAGCCAGAGACTTTTTCCCAGGGTGGAAAGGGCTATCACCAGGGGGCATAATTTTAAGGTGATTAGAGGAAGGTTTCGGGGAGATGTCAGAGGTAGGTTCTTTACACAGAGAGTGGTGGCTGCGTGGAATGCACTGCCAGCGGTGGTAGTAGAAGCAGATACATTAGGGACATTTAAGCGACTCTTGGATAGGTACATGGATGATAGTAGAATGAAGGGTATGTAGGTAGTTTGATCCTAGAGTGGGTTAAAGGTTCGGCACAACATCGTGGGCCGAAAGGCCTGTACTGTGCTGTACTGTTCTATGTCCTGCAAAGTGAATACAGGGAGTTAGGCAGAAGGTTAAAAAGCAGAACCTCTGGGGTTGTAATCTCAGGATTACTCCCTGTGCCACGTACTATTGAGGGTAGGAATAGGAGGTTTAGGCAAATGAATGCGTGGCTGAAGAGCTGGTGTAGGCGGGAGGGCTTCAGCTACTTGGATCTTTGGGATCTCTTCTGGTGTCGAGGTGACCTGTACAAGGACGGGTTGCATCTGAACTGGAGGGGGACCAATATCCTTGGGGGGAGGTTTGCTCGTACTACTCGGGAGGGTTTCAACTAGTCTGGCAGTGGGGTGGGACCCAAAGTAGTAGTCTCTCCGATGAGATAGTTAAGGCAAATGTAGAGGTTAAGCAAGCAAGTCCAGTAGGCAGGCCGGGCAGGGGCAGGACAGGGAGCGTACAAGGACTGGTAGGCTAAACTGCATTTACTTTAATGCAAGAAGCTTTACAGGTAAGGCCGATGAACTCAGAGCATGAATCGGTACATGGGATTGTGATATTATAGCTATTACGGAAACGTGGTTGAGGGATGGGCAGGACTGGCAGATCAACTTTCGGGGTACCGATGCTTCCGGCGTGACAGAGGTGGAGGTAAGAGAGGAGGGGAAGTTGCACTATTGATTAGGGAGGACATCACTGCTGTACTTAGACAGGATATCCCGGGGGGAATATCCAGCGAGGCCATATGGCTAGAACTTAGAAATAAGAAAGGGGTGATCACTTTGATGGGATTATACTATAGGCCCCCCCCAATAATCAGAGGGAATTGGAGGAGCATATATGCAGGGAAATCACAGATAGGTGTATGAATTATAGGGTTGTAATAGTAGGTGATTTTAACTTCCCTAATATTGACTGGGGGCCAAGAGAGTGTGGGAAAATGGCGCACTGACGCGGAACACAAAAGTCCGAGTCCATCAAGCCTGTGTCCTCAGTACCTTGCTCTATGGCAGCGAGGCCTGGACAACGTATGTCAGCCAAGAGCGACGTCTCAATTCATTCCATCTTCGCTGCCTCCGGAGAATACTTGGCATCAGGTGGCAGGACCGTATCTCCAACACAGAAGTCTTCGAGGCAGCCAACATCCCCAGCTTATAGACACTACTGAGTCAGCGGTGCTTGAGATGGCTTGGCCATGTGAGCCGCATGGAAGATGGCAGGATCCCCAAAGACACATTGTACAGCGAGCTCGACACTGGTATCAGACCCACCGGCCGTCCATGTCTCCGCTTTAAAGACGTCTGCAAACGCGACATGAAATCCTGTGACATTGATCACAAGTCGTGGGAGTCAGTTGCCAGCGTTCGCCAGAGCTGGCGGGCAGCCATAAAGGCGGGGCTAAAGGGTCGAAGAGACTTAGCAGTTGGCAGGAAAAAAGACAGAGGCGCAAGGGGAGAGCCAACTGTGTAACAGCCCCGACAAACAGATTTTTCTGCAGCACCTGTGGAAGAGCCTGTCACTCTAGAATTGGCCTTTACAGCCACTCCAGGTGCTGCTCCACACACCACTGACCACCTCCAGGCGCGTATCCATTGTCTCTCGAGATAAAGAGGCCAAAGAAGAATATTGACTGGGACTGCCTTACTGCTTAGAGATCAAATGGGGAAGAATTTGTTAAGTATGTGCAGGATAGTTTTGTGAAGCAGTATGTGGATGGCCCTACTAGAGAAGGGGCTACACTTGACCTCCTCTTCGGAAATGAGGATGGGGTTGATGTGTCAGTGGGGGGGCACTTTGGGACCAGTGACCGTAACTCTATTAACTTCAAGATAGTTATGGAAAAGGATAGGACTGGTCCTCAAGTTGAAGTCCTAAATTGGGGGAAGGCTAATTTCGATGGCATCAGACAGGAACTCTCAAAAGTTGAATGGGAGAGGCTGTTTACAGGTAAAGGGACGTCTGGCAAGTGGGAAGCTTTTAAAAGTGAGATAGGAAGAGTTCAGGGCCGGCATGTTCCTGTTAGATGGAAGGGCAAGGCTGGCAAGTTTAGGGAACCTTGATTGACGGGAGATACTGAGGGTCTGATCAGGACTAAGAAGGAGGCATATGTCAGGTATAGGCAGCTGGGATCAAGCGAGTCCCTCGAGCAGTATAGAGGATGTAGGAGTACACTTGAGGAAATTAGAAGGACGAAAAGGGGCCATGAGATTTCCCTGGCAGATAAGATAAAGGAGAATCCTAAAAGATTCTATAAGTATATTAAGAGTAAAAGGGTAGCTCGGGAGAGAGTAGGTCCCCTTAAAGATCAGTGTGGTAATCTATGTGTGGAGCCACGGGAAATAGGCGAGGTCTTAAATGAATAACAATGTTGGGGCTGCACTACAGGCCTCCCAACAGCGAGCGTGAGATAGAGGTACAAATATGTAAACAGATTATGGAAAGATGTAGGAGCAACAGGGTGGTGGTGATAGGAGATTTTAATTTTCCCAACATTGACTGGGATTCGCTTAGTGTTAGAGGTCCAGATGGAGCAGAATTTGTAAGGAGCATCCAGGAGGGTTTTCTGGAGCAGTATGTAAATAGTCCAACTCGGGAAGGGACCATACTGGACCTGGTGTTGGGGAATGAGCCCGGCCAGGTTGTTGAAGTTTCAGTAGGGGACTACTTTGGGAATAGTGATCACAATTCCGTAAGCTTTAAAATACTCATGGACAAAGACGAGAGTGGTCCGAAAGGAAGAGTGCTAAATTGGGGGAAGGCCAACTATACCAAAATTCGGCAGGAGCTGGGAAATGTAGATTGGGAGCAGCTGTTTGAAGGTAAATCCACATGTGATATGTGGGAGGCTTTTAAAGAGAGGTTGATTAGCGTGCAGGAGAGACATGTTCCTGTGAAAATGAGGGATAGAAATGGCAAGATTAGGGAACCATGGATGACAGGTGAAATTGTGAGACTAGCTAAGAGGAAAAAGGAAGCATACATAAGGTCGAGGCGGCTGATGAAAGACGAAGCTTTGAAAGAATATCGGGAATGTAGGACCAATCTGAAACGAGGAATTAAGAGAGCTAAAAGGGGTCATGAAATATCTTTAGCAAACAGGGTTAAGGAAAATCCCAAAGCCTTTTATTCATATATAAGGAGAAAGAGGGTAACTAGAGAAAGGATTGGCCCACTGAAGGACAAAGGAGGAATGTTATGCTTGGACTCAGAGAAAATGGGTGAGATTCTAAACGAGTACTTTGCATCGGTATTCACCGAGGAGAGGGACATGACGGATGTTGAGGTTAGGAACTGATGTTTGATTACTCTAGGTCAAGTCGGCATAAGGAGGGAGGAAGTGTTGGGTATTCTAAAGGGCATTAAGGTGGACAAGTCCCCAGGTCCGGATGGGATCTATCCCAGGTTACTGAGGGAAGCGAGAGAGGAAATAGCTGGGGCCTTAACAGATATCTTTGCAGCATCCTTAAACACGGGTGAGGTCCCGGAGGACTGGAGAATTGCTAATGTTGTCCCCTTGTTTAAGAAGGGTAGCAGGGATAATCCAGGTAATTATAGACCAGTGAGCCTGAAGTCAGTGGTAGGGAAGCTGCTGGAGAAGATACTGAGGGATAGGATCTATTCCCATTTGGAAGAAAATGGGCTCATCAGTGATAGGCAACATGGTTTTGTGCAGGGAAGGTCATGTATTACCAACTTAATAGAATTCTTTGAGGAAGTGACAAAGTTGATTGATGAGGGAAGGGGTGTCGATGTCATATACATGGACTTCAGTAAGGCGTTTGATAAGGTTCCCCATGGCAGGCTGATGGAGAAAGTGAAGGCGCTTGGGGTCCAAGGTGTACTAGCTAGATGGATAAAGAACTGGCTGGGCAACAGGAGACAGAGAGTAGCAGTAGAAGGGAGTTTCTCAAAATGGAGACGTGTGACCAGTGGTGTTCCACACTGATCCGTGCTGGGACCACTGTTGTTTGTGATATACATTAATGATTTGGAGGAAAGTATAGGTGGACTGATTAGCAACTTTGCAGACGACACTAAGATTGGTGGAGTAGCAGATAGTGAAGGGGACTGTCAGAGAATACAGCAGAATATAGATAGATTGGAGAGTTGGGCAGAGAAATAGCAGATGGAGTTCAATCAGGGCAAATGCGAGGTGATGCATTTTGGAAGATCCAATTCAAGAGTGAACTATACAGTAAATGGAAAAGTCCTGGGGAAAATTGATGTCCAGAGAGATTTGGGTGTTCAGGTCCACTGTTCCCTGAAGGTGGCAACGCAGGTAAATAGAGTGGTCAAGAAGGCATACGGCATGCTTTCCTTCATCGGACGGGGCATTGAGTACAAGAGTTGGCAGGTCATGTTACAGTTGTATAGGACTTTGGTTCGGCCACATTTGGAATACTGCGTACAGTTCTGGTCGCCACATTATGAAAAGGATGTGGATGCTTTGGAGAGGGTGCAGAGGAGGTTCACCAGGATGTTGCCTGGTATGGAGGGCGCTAGCTATGAAGAGAGGTTGAGTAGATTAGGATTATTTTCATTAGAAAGACGGAGGTTGAGGGGGGACCTGATTGAGGTGTACAAAATCATGAGAGGTATAGACAGGGTGGATAGCAAGAGGCTTTTTCCCAGAGTGGGGGTTTCAATTACTAGAGGACACGAGTTCAAAGTGAAAGGGGAAAGGTTTAGGGGGGATATGCGTGGAAAGTTCTTTACGCAGAGGGTGGTGGGCACCTGGAACGCATTGCCAGCGGAGGTGGTAGATGCGGGCACGATGGAGTCTTTTAAGATGTATCTAGACAGATACATGAATGGGCAGGAAGAAAAGAGATACAGAACCTTAGAAAATAGGCGACATGTTTAGAGAGAGGATCTGGATCGGCGCAGGCTTGGAGGGCCGAAGGGCCTGTTCCTGTGCTGTAATTATCTTTGTTCTTTGTTCTTTTGTTCTTTGAATACTTCCCGGAGGAACCGGAAGCTGGTCGGCAGCGAGGACTCCTGGGTAGGTATTTTCCTTAAAGGTGCGGAGCTCCGTGGACTCGGCCTCATTTCCCGGCGGAGCAGCAGGAGAAGGTAGCGACTCTTCGTTGGGTGAGTGAAGGCATCAGGAGCTGTGTTTTAAAAGTAAGTACTTACTGTTTTACTTACTGTTTTCCTTGTCTTTGAGTTTCTTTTGGCGCCGGAGGAACCGGAAGCTGGTCGGCAGCGAGGACTCCTGGGTAGGTATTTTCCTTAAAGGTGCGGAGCTGAGTAAACCCGAGCCACTACACATGTAGTGTCTCCCACCCATCCTCCTCCTCTAACCTAATAATAAGACCCTTTTTACCCTCCTCCTCTAACCAAAAAGGACTGAGCAGGTAAGCTATTTACTGTTTTTGTTAATATCTATAGTTGTACTTAACTAAAGGGTAATTGAATAAAAGAAATGGCAGCCAGTGTAGTGTATTGCTCCTCCTGCAGAATGTTCGAGGTGAGGGGAACCTCCGGTGACCCTGCCGACTTCACCTGCTGGAAGTGCATCCGTCTCCAGCTCCTATCAGACCGTGTTAGGGAATTGGAGCTGGAGCTGGATGAACTGAGGATCATTCGGGAAGCTGAGGGGTTGATAGATAGAAGCTACACGGAGGTCGTTACTCCACAAATCAAAGGCAGCTGGGTAACAGTTAGAGGTGAGAAGAGGTCAGTGCAGGGATCTCCTGTGGTCGTTCCCCTCAACAACAAGTATACAGTTTTAGATACTGTTGGGGGGGACGGCCTATCGGGGGCAGGCTGCAGTGACCGGGCCTCTGGCACGGGGTCCTGCACTGTGGCTCAGAAGGGAAGGAGGGAGAATGGGAGAGCACTAGTCATCGGGGACTCGATGGTGAGGAGTACGGACAGGCGGTTCTGTGGGCGCAGGCGAGACGCACGGATGGTTTGTTGCCTCCCTGGTGCCAGGGTCCGTGATGTTTGTGATCGCGTCTTCAGGATCCTTAAAGGGGAGGGGGAGCAGCCAGAGGTCGTGGTGCACATTGGCACCAACGACGTAGGAAGGAAGGGTGGCACAGATGTTAGAAGTGAGTTTAGGGAGTTAGGCTGGAAGCTGAAAGCTCGGACGGACAGAGTTGTTATCTCTGGTTTGTTGCCGGCGCCACGTGATAGTGAGGCTAGGAATAGGGAGAGAGCACAGCTGAACACGTGGCTGCAGGAATGGTGTAGGAGGGAGGGCTTCCAGTTCTTGGATAATTGGACTGCATTCTGGGGAAGATGGGACCTGTTCAAACAGGACGGGCTGCATCTGAACCAGAGGGGCACCAATATCCTGGGAGGGAGGTTTGCTAGTACTGTTCGGGAGGGTTTAAACTAGTTTGGGAGGGGGATGGGAACCGGACTTGTAATCCAGGGACCAGTGGGTCCACTCAGAAAGACAAAGAGTGTAGTGAGGTATTGGGGAAGGTAGCACTGTCACAGAGGACAGATGGGCACGGAGAAGGGTTAAAGTGCGTATACTTCAACGCAAGAAGCATCAGGAATAAGGTGAGTGAATTGAAGGCGTGGATGGGCACTTGGGACTACGATGTTGTGGCCATCACTGAAACGTGGATAGGTGAGGGGGAGGAATGGTTTTTGGAGGTACCTGGTTATAGATGTTTTCATAAGATTAGGAATGGTGGTAAAAGAGGTGGGGGGGTGGCATTGTTAGTTAGAAATAGTGTAACAACTGCTGAAAGAATTTTCGAGGAGGATCTGCCGACTGAGGCACTGTGGGTTGAGGTCAGGAACAGGAAAGGAGCAGTCACCTTGATGGGAGTTTTCTATAGGCCCCCCAATAGCAGCAGGGAGGTGGAAGAGCAGATTGGGAAACAGATTTTGGAAAGGAGCAGAAGTCACAGGGTAGTAATTATGGGGGATTTCAACTTCCCAAATATTGATTGGCAACTCTTTAGATCGAATAGTTTGGATGGGGTAGTGTTTGTGCAGTATGTCCAGGAAGCTTTTCTGACTCAGTATGTAGACTGCCCGACCAGAGGGGAGGCAATATTGGATTTGGTACTAGGTAATGAACCAGGGCAAGTGATAGAGCTGTTGGTGGGCGAGCACTTTGGAGATAGTGATCACAATTCTGTAGCATTCACTGTGGTAATGGAGAGGGATAGGTATGTGCAACAGGGCAAGGTTTACAATTGGGGGAAGGGTAGATATGATGCTGTCAGGCAGGAACTGAGGAGCATAAGTTGGGAGCATATGCTGGCAGGGAAGGGCACGGTCGAAATGTGGAACTTTTTCAAGGAGCAGATAGTAGGGGCCATTGATAAGCATGTCCCTGTCAGACAGGGAAGGGATGGTCATGTGAGGGAACCGTGGTTGACAAGAGAGGTTGAGAGTCTTGTTAGGAAGAAGAAGGATGCGTATATAAAGTTGAGGAAAAAGGGCACAGGCATAGCTCTGGAGGGATACAAGATGGCCAGGAAGGATCTGAAGAAAGGGATTAGGAGAGCTAAGAGAGGGCATGAAAAATGCTTGGCGGGTAGGATAAAAGAAAACCCCAAGGCCTTTTACGCGTATGTCAGAAATATGAGGATGACCAGGGGGACCATAGGTCCGGTCAAGGACAATAGCGGGAGACTGTGTGTTGAGCCGGAAGAGATAAGTGAGGTTTTGAATGAGTACTTCTCTTCGGTATTTACGAATGAGAAGGGGTGTATTACTGAAGAGGACGATGTGAAACAGATTGGTAAGCTCGAGGAAGTGCTCGTTAGGAGGGAAGATGTGTTGGGGTTTTTGAATAACTTGAAGATAGACAATCTCCCGGGCCTGACGGGGTATATCCAAGGATGTTATGGGAAGCAAGGGATGAAATTGCAGAGCCGCTGGCAATGATCTTTTCATCTTCTCTGCTGACGGGGGTGGTACCAGGTGATTGGAGGGTGGCAAATGTTGTGCCCCTGTTCAAGAAAGGGAATAGGAACAACCCTGGGAATTACAGGCCAGTTAGTCTTACTTCGGTGGTAGGCAAGTTGATGGAAAAGGTGCTGAGGGATAGGATTTCTGAGCATCTGGAAAGACACTGCTTGATTCGGGACAGTCAGCACGGTTTTGTGAGGGGTAGGTCTTGCCTCACAAGCCTGATTGAATTCTTTGAGCAGGTGACCAAGCAATTGGATGAGGGTAAACCAGTGGATGTGGTGTACATGGATTTTAGTAAGGCATTTGATAAGGTCCCCCATGGTAGACTTATGGAGAAAGTCAGGAGGCATGGGATAGTGGGGAATGTGGCCAGTTGGATTAAGAATTGGCTAACTGATAGAAGGCAGAGAGTGGTCTTAGATGGTAAATACTCAGCCTGGAGCCCAGTTACCAGTGGCGTGCCGCAGGGATCAGTTCTGGGTCCTCTCCTGTTTGTGATTTTTATTAACGACTTGGATGAGGAAGTCGAAGGGTGGGTCAGTAAATTTGCAGATGATACAAAGGTTGGTGGAGTTGTGGATACCGAGGAGGGCTATTGTCGGTTGCAGTGCTGGGCTGAAAAGTGGCAGATGGAGTTTAACCCTGAAAAGTGTGAGGTCGTCCATTTTGGAAGGACAAACATGAATGCAAAATACTGGGTTAACGGTAGGGTTCTTGGGCATGTGGAGGAGCAGAGAGACCTTGGGGTCTATGTGCATAGATCATTGAAAGTTGCAACTCAAGTGGATAGGGCTGTGAAGAAGGCATATGGGGTGTTAGCGTTCATTAGCAGAGGGATTGAATTTAAGAGCCGTGAGGTGATGATGCAGCTGTACAGGACCTTGGTAAGGCCTCATTTGGAGTACTGTGTGCAGTTCTGGTCGCCTCATTTTAGGAAGGATGTGGAAGCCTTGGAGAGGGTGCAGAGGAGATTTACCAGGATGTTGCCTGGAATGGAGAATAAGTCTTACGAGGAAAGGCTGAACATTCTAGGCCTCTTCTCATTAGAAAGGAGAAGGATGAGGGGTGACATGATAGAGGTTTATAAGATGATCAGGGGAATAGATAGGGTAGACAGTCAGAAACTTTTTCCCCGGGTGGAGCAAAGCGTTACAAGGGGTCATAAATTTAAGGTGAAGGGTGGGAGATATAAGGGGGATGTCAGGGGAAGGTTCTTTACCCAGAGAGTGGTCGAGGCATGGAATGCCTTGCCCGGGGAAGTTGTTGAGTCAGAAACTTTAGGGACTTTCAAAAGGCTTTTGGATAGGTATATGGATAAAGGAGAATGATGGGGTATAGATTAAATTGTCCTTGACAGAGGACAAAGGATCGGCACAACATTGTGGGCCGAAGGGCCTGTTCTGTGCTGTATGTTCTATGTTCTATATGTTCTGTATTTATCGTACAGAAGGTCATGGAAGCTGGTGAGTTCAAGGGAGGGAACACCGATATCCTGGAGCATATCAACATTACAAAGGAGGAGGTGTTGGAGGTTTTGAAGCACATTAAAGTGGATAAATCCCCAGGGCCTGACCAGGTGTATCCTAGGATGCTATGGGAAGCAAGGGAGGAGATTGCTGCGGCCCTGGCAGAGATTGTTGTGTCATCGTTAACCACGGGTGAGGTACCGGAAGACTGGAGGATAGCTAATGTTGTGCCTTTATTGAAGAAGGGCAGCAGGGATAAGCCAGGGAACTACGGGCAAATGAGCCTTACATCAGTGGTGGGAAAGTTATTGGAAGGGATTCTGAGAGACAGGATTTATATGCATTTGGAAAGGCAAGGTCTGATTAGGGATAGTCAGCATGGCTTTGTGCATAGGAAATCATGTCTCACGAATTTGATTGAGTTTTTCTGAGGTGACCAAGAGGATTGACGAGGGCAGGGCAGTGGACGTTGTCTACATGGACTTTAGCAAGGCCTTTGAAAAGGTCCCACATGGTAGGTCCAGAAGGTTCGAACACGTGATCCAGAGTGAGCTAGCCAATTGGATACAAAATTGGCTTGGTGATAGGAGGCAGAGGGTGGTAGTGGAGGGTTGTTTTTCCGATTGGAGGCCGATGACCAGTGGTGTGCCACAGGGATCGTTGCTGGGCCCTCTGTTGTTTGTCATATATATTAATGACTTGTATGTGAATGTAAGGGGCATGATTAGTAAGTTTGCAGATGACACCAAAATTGGTGGTATAGTGCACAGTGAAGAAGGTTGTCTAAGGTTACAACAGGATATAGATCAACTGGGAAAGTGGGCAAGGGATTGGCAAATAGAATTTAACACAGACAAGTGCGAAGTGATGCATGTTGGGAAATTAAACCAGCGCAGGACATATACAGTGAATGGCAGGGACCTAGGGAATGTTGTTGAGCAAGTACATAGTTCCCTGAAAGTGGCAACACAGGTAGACAGGGTGGTGAAGGCGGCATATGGCATGCTTGCCTTCATCGGCCGAGGCATTGAGTACAAGAGTTGGGACGTCATGTTACTGTTGTGCATAACGTTGATTAAGCCACATTTGGATTACTGTGTGCAATTCTGGTCGCCACACTACAGGAAAGATGTGATTAAGCTAGAGAGGGTGCAGAAAAGATTCACAAGGATGTTGCCTGGTTTGGAGGGCTTGAGTTATAAAGAGATATAACGGCTGGGTCCGTTTTCCCTGGAGCAAAGGAGGCTGAGAGGGGACATGATAGAGGTATATAAAATTATGAGAGGCATAGATAGGGTAGATAGCCAGAGTCTGTTTCCCATGGTAGGGGTGACTAAAACTAGAGGGCATAGATTTAAGGTGTGAGGGAGGAGGTTTAAAGGGAATCAAAGGGGTAAATTTTTCACACAAAGAATAGTGGGTATCTGGAATGAGCTGCCTGAGGAGGTGGTGGAGGCAGGAACAGTAGCAACATTTAAGAGGCATCTGGACAGGTACTTGAATGAGCAAGGCATAGAGGGATATGGAATTAATGCAGGCAGGTGGGATTAGTATCGATAGGCATTATGGTCGGCATGGACGCGGTGGACCGAAGGATCTGTTTCTATGCTGTATGACTCTATAATAAGGACATGGCAGATGAATTGAACAGGTATTTTGCATCAGTCTTCACCATAGAGGATACAAATAACATCTCAGAAATAGCTTTAAATAAGGAGATGGAAGGGAGGGAGGAACTCAAGAAAATTACAATCACCAGGGAAGTAATACTGAGCAAATTGTTGGAGCTGCAGGCTGACAAATCCTGATGTACTTCATCTTCGTTTCTTCAAAGAAGCAGCTAGTAAGATAGTTAATGTGTTGGTTTTAATCTTTCAAACTTCCCTGGATTCAGGGAAGGTTCCATTAGATTGGAAAATAGGGAATGTAACTCCTTTATTCAATCGGGAGGGAGACAGAAACAGGAAACTACAGGCGAGTTAGCTTAACATCTGTCTTAGGAAAAATGTTAGAAGGTATTATTCAAGACGTTATAGCATGGAACAAAGAAAAATTCAAAATTCAAGGTAATCAGGCAGAGTCAACATGGTTTTGTGAAAGGGAAATTGTGTTTAACCAATTTATTGGAGTTCTTTGAAGAAGTAAAATGTGCTGTGGATAAAGGGGAACCAGTGGACGTACCATACTTGGATTTCCAGAAGCAGTTGATAAGGTGCCACGTCAATGGTTATTGCGGAAAATAAAAGCTCAAGGTGTAGGGGGTAACATTTTGGCATGGATAAAAGATTAACTAGCTAACAGGAAACAGAGTGTAGGCATAAATGGATCATTTTCTGGTTGGCAAGATGCATACGAACATACGAATTCGGAGCAAAAATTGGCCATTTGGCCCCTCGAGCCTGCTCCGTCATTCAATAAGATCATGGCCGATCTGTGTGTCTCGAATTCCACACTCCCATCTACCCCCGATAACAAGAAACAAATGGTGTGATACAGGGATCAGCGCTGGGGCCTCAACATTTTACAATTTATATCAATGATTTGGATGAAGGGACTGAAGTATGGTTGTTAGATTTGCTGATGACACAAAGTTAAGTCGGAAAGTAAGTCGTGACGAGGACATGAGGAGGCTACAAAGGGATATAGATAGGTTAAGTGAGTAGGCAAAGATCTGGCAAATGGAGTATAATGTAGGAAAATGTGAAATTGTCCATTTTGGCAGGAAGAATAAAGAAGCATATTATCTAAATAGTGAGAGATTGCAGAGCTCTGAGATGCAGAAGGATCTGGGTGTCCTCCTGAATGAATCACAAAAAGTTAGTATGCAGGTCCAGCAAGTAATTAGGAAAGCTAATAGAATGTTATCGTTTATTGAGAGGGGAACTGAATACAAAAGTAAAACAAAAACAAGAAATGCTGGACTCACTCAGCAGGTCTGGCAGCATCTGTAGAAAGAGAAGCAGAGTCAACGTTTCGGGTCAGTGACCCTTCTTCGGAACTGACAAATATTAGAAAAGTCACAGATTATAAACAAGTGAGGTGGGGGTTGGGCAAGAGATAACAAAGGAGAAGGTGCAGATTGGACCAGGCCACATAGCTGACCAAAAGGTCACAGAGCAAAGGCAAACAATATGTTAATGGTGTTTTGAAAGACAAAGCATTAGTACAGATTAGGTGTGAATATACTGAATATAGAACATCAGCAAGTGCAAACCTGAAGAAAAACAACCTGAAAAAAACAGTGGGTAAGCAAACTGAACAAACTAAGAAGAAATGAAATAAATGCAAAAAATGTAAAAAGGAATGCAAAAAAAAGGAAGAAAAAATAACTAAAAATGACTAAAAATGAAAGTAAAGTGGGGGGCTGTCATGCTCTGAAATTATTGAACTCAATGTTCAGTCCGGCAGGCTGTAGTGTGCCTAATCGGTAGATGAGATGCTGTTCCTCGAGCTTGCGTTGATGTTCACTGGAACACTGCAGCAATCCCGCTCAGTCCGCAAGCAGGACCCTGAGCTTCCGGTTGCTTGCCATTTCAACACTCCCCCCTGCTCTCATGCTCACATCTCTGTCCTGGGATTGCTGCAGTGTTCCAGTGAACATCAACGCAAGCTCGAGGAACAGCATCTCATCTACCGATTAGGCACACTACAGCCTGCCGGACTGAACATTGAGTTCAATAATTTCAGAGCATGACAGCCCCCCACTTTACTTTCATTTTTAGTCATTTTTAGTTATTTTTTCTTCCTTTTTTTTGCATTCCTTTTTACATTTTTTGCATTTATTTCATTTCTTCTTAGTTTGTTCAGTTTGCTTACCCACTGTTTTTTTCAGGTTGTTTTTCTTCAGGTTTGCACTTGCTGATGTTCTATATTCAGTATATTCACACCTAATCTGTACTAATGCTTTGTCTTTCAAAACACCATTAACATATTGTTTGCCTTTGCTCTGTGACCTTTTGGTCAGCTATGTGGCCTGGTCCAATCTGCACCTTCTCCTTTGTTATCTCTTGCCCAACCCCCACCTCACTTGTTTATAATCTGTGACTTTTCTAATATTTGTCAGTTCCGAAGAAGGGTCACTGACCCGAAACGTTGACTCTGCTTCTCTTTCTACAGATGCTGCCAGACCTGCTGAGTGAGTCCAGCATTTCTTGTTTTTGTTTCAGATTTCCAGCATCCGCAGTATTTTGCTTTTATTTTAGTGAATACAAAAGTAAGCAGGTTATGCTTCAGTTATACAGGGCATTGGTGAGACCACATCTGGAGTACAATGTACCGTATTTTTTTTTTTTTTTTTTAGAGATACAGCACTGAAACAGGCCCTTCGGCCCACCGAGTCTGTGCCGACCATCAACCACCCATTTTATACTAATCCTACACTATCACCAGTAACCTGTCTCTAGATGCAGAAATCAACAAGCGCATGGGTAAGGCTTCCACTGCTATGTCCAGACTGGCCAAGAGAGTGTGGGAAAATGGCGCACTGACACGGAACACAAAAGTCCGAGTGTATCAGGCCTGTGTCCTCAGTACCTTGCTCTACGGCAGCGAGGCCTGGACAACGTATGCCAGCCAAGAGTGACGTCTCAATTCATTCCATCTTCGCTGCCTTCGGAGAATACTTGGCATCAGGTGGCAGGACTATATCTCCAACACAGAAGTCCTTGAAGCGGCCAACACCCCCAGCTTATACACACTACTGAGTCAGCGGCGCTTGAGATGGCTTGGCCATGTGAGCCGCATGGAAGATGGCAGGATCCCCAAAGACACATTGTACAGCGAGCTCGCCACTGGTATCAGACCCACCGGCCGTCCATGTCTCCGTTATAAAGACGTCTGCAAACGCGACATGAAATCGTGTGACATTGATCACAAGTCGTGGGAGTCAGTTGCCAGCATTCGCCAGAGCTGGCGGCAGCCATAAAGACAGGGCTAAATTGTGGCGAGTCGAAGAGACTTAGTAGTTGGCAGGAAAAAAGACAGAGGCGCAAGGGGAGAGCCAACTGTGCAACAGCCCCAACAAACAAATTTCTCTGCAGCACCTGTGGAAGAGCCTGTCACTCCAGAATTGGCCTTTACAGCCACTCCAGGCGCTGCTTCACAAACCACTGACCACCTCCAGGTGCGTATCCATTGTCTCTCGAGATAAGGAGGCCCAAAAGAAACACTAATCCCATATTCCTACCACATCCCCAACTGTCCCTATATTTCCCTACCACCTACCTATACTAGGGGCAATTTATAATGGCCAATTTACCTACCAACCTGCAAGTCTTTTGGCTGTGGGAGGAAACCAGAGCACCCAGAGAAAACCCACGCAGACACAGGGAGAACATGCAAACTCCACACAGGCAGTACCCAGAATTGAACCCGGGTCGCTGGAGCTGTGAGGCTGCGGTGCTAACCACTGCGCTGCCCCATATTCCTTATTTAAGGAAGGATGTAAATGCAGTTGAAGCAGTTTACAGAAGCTTAAGGGACTAGTACCTGGAATGGGCAGGTTCTCTTATGAGGAAAGGCTGGACAGGTTAGACTTGTATCCGGTTGAGTTTAGAAGAGTAAGAAGCGACTTGATTGAAACACAAGATTCTGAGGGATCTTGACAGGGTGGATGTGGAAAAGATATTTCCTCTTGTGGGAGAATCTGGAACCCTAGTTCTCTGTTTAAAAATAAGGGGTCACCCACTTAAGACAAAGATGAGGAGAAATTTTTTCTCTCAGAGGGTCGTGAGTCTTTGGAACTCTCTTCCTCAAAAGGCAGTGGAAGCAGAGTCTTTGAATATTTTTAAGGCAGAGGTAGATAGATTCTTGATAAGCAAGGGGGTGAAAGGTTATTGGGGGTAGGCGGGAATGTGGAGTTGAGGTTACATTCAGATCAGCCATCATCTTGTTGAATGGCGGAGCAGGCTTGAGGGGCCGAGTGGCCTACTCCTGCTCCTAATTCCTGTGTTCATAATGTCCTTAAGGGACAGTTTGCTCGTGTTGCTAAAGAGGGTTTAAATTAATTTGGCAGTTGGGAAACATGAGGTAACATTAGAAAGGGACAACAAGGTGCGCAAAGGATTGGGAGAGACAGACAACACTATAATAAGAAATAGTAAGGTGTGAGGTGGGGTCAGAATAAGAGGGAATGCAATAAGGTCTAAATTAGGTTTATTCTGCATGTACATGAATGCACAGAGGGTGCTAATTAAGGTTGGTGAGCTGCAGGCGCAAGTAGCCACATGGGAATGATGCTGTAGTGATAACAGAAATCTGGCTTGAAAAAGGGCAGGACTGGGTACTAAATATTCCTGGATGCAGGTGTTGAGGAAAGATAGGGAATGAAAGAAAGGAGGAGGGGTGGCAGTATTGATTCGGCAGAATATTACCATGCTGGAGAGAAAGAATGTCCTAGAGGAGTCAAGGACAGAATCTATTTTGTTAGAGCTAAGAAACAATGAAGGTACCATTTTGAAAATAGTGCATTCTAGAAACCACCAAGTATTGGTCAGGAATTAGAGGAATTAATTTGAAAGGAAATTACCAAGATGCGCAAAAGCTATAGAGTAGTTATCATGGGGGACTTTAATTATCCTAGTACAGAATTAGATATCAATGGGCAGAGAGGGGAAATAGTTTCTAAATTTTGTTCAGGAGTATTTTCTAGATAAGTATGTTTCCGACCCAACGAGGAAGGAGGCATCGCTGAATCTGGTTCTGGGGAATGATGTGTATCAAGTATCAGTTGTGGAACATTTCAGGCACAGTGATCATTGTATCCATAAGGTTTAGGTTAGCTATGGAAAAGGACAAGGAACAGTCCAGTGTAAAAATTATTAATTGGGGGAGGGCCAATTTCAATGGGGTGAGAACGGATCGGGAATCAAAAATTGGCAAGCAGAACTGTAACTGAACAATGTGCTGCCTTTAGAGTCATAGAGTTTTACAGCACAGAAATAGGCCCTTCGGCCCAATGCGCCTGAGCTGACCATGAAGCACCCGTCCTAACTAATCCCATTTCCCCGCACTTGGCCCGTAACCTTGTATGTTATGGCGTTTCAAGTGTTCATCTAAATACTTCTTGAATGTCCTGAGTGCCTCTACCACCTCTTCAGGCAGCGTACTCCAGATTCCAACCACCCTCTGGGTGAAAATTTTTTTCCTCAACTCCCCTCAAAACCTTCTGCCCCTTAGCTTAAATCTATGCCCCCTAGTTATTGACCTCTCCGCTAAGGGAAAAAGTTTCTTCCTATCTATCCTATCAATGCCCCTCATAATTTTGTATACCTCAATCACGCCCCCCTCAGCCTTCTCCGCTCCAAGGAAAACAACCCCAGACTATCCAGTCAGTCTTCATAACGGAACATCCTGGTGAATCACCTCTGCACCCTCTCCATTGCAATCACATCCTTCCTCCAGTGTGGTGACCAGAACTGCACACAGTACTCCAGCTGTGGCCGAACCAGCGTTTCATACAGCTCCAACATAACCGCCTTGCTCTTATATTCTTTGCCTCGGCTAATAAAGGCAAGTATCCCGTATGCCTTCCTAACTACCTTATCTACCTGTGCTGCTGCCTTCAGTGATCTATGGACAAGCACCCCAAGGTCCCTATGACCCTCTGCACTCCCTAGGGTCCTACCATCCATTGTATATTCCATTGCCTTGTTAGTGCTCCAAAAGTGCATCACTTCACACTTCTCAGGATTAAACTCCATTTGCCACTGCTCCATCCATCTTACCAGCCCATCTACATCATCCTGTAGTCTAAGACTTTCCTCCTCACTATTTACGACACCACCAATTTTCGTGTTGTCTGCGAACTTACTGATCATATCTCCGATATTCACGTCTAAATCATTAATGTACACTACAAACAGCAATGGTCCCAGCACTGATCCCTGCGGTACACCACTGGCCACAGGCCTCCATTCACAAAAACAACTCTCTTCCATCACCCTCTGCCTCCTTCCACTAAGCCAATTTTGAATCCAATTTGGCAAATTACCCTGGATCCCATGGGGTTTTACTTTCTTAACCAATCTCCCATGCGGAACCTTATCAAAAGCCTTACTGAAGTCCATGTAGACTACATCAACTGCTTTACCCTCATCTACACATCCAGTCACTGCCTTGAAAAAGTCAATCAAATTTGTTAGACACGATCTCCCCCTGACAAAGCCATGCTGACTATCCTCGATTAATCCATGCCTCTCCAAGTGGAGATTAATCCTCTCTCAGAATTTTTTCCAATAGTTTCCCTACCACTGATGTTAGACTCACCGGCCTGTAATTACCTGGTTTATCCCTGCTACCCTT
Organism: Heterodontus francisci; assembly: GCF_036365525.1. Classification (NCBI taxonomy): domain Eukaryota; kingdom Metazoa; phylum Chordata; class Chondrichthyes; order Heterodontiformes; family Heterodontidae; genus Heterodontus; species Heterodontus francisci. Next base: position 642,730 of record NC_090379.1, read on the forward strand.
CTTGAATAATAGTACCACATTCGCTGTCCTCCAATCCTCTGGTACCTCTCCTGTGGCCAGAGAGGATCTGAAAATTTGTGTCAGAGCCCCCAGTATCTCCTCCCTTGCCTCACATAGCAGCCTGGGATACATTTCATCTGGACCTGGGGACTTATCCACCTTTAAGTCCACTAATACAGCCAATACTTGCTCCTTAACAATGCTAATTTGATCAAGTACAATCCCCCTCCCTGATGACGACGCCTACATCGTCCTTCTCCAGTGAACAGATGAAAAGTAATCGTTCAAAACCTCCCCACGTCCTCCGGCTCCACACACAGATTGCCACTTTGGTCCCTAATGGGCCCCATTTTTTCCCTGGTTATCCTCTTGCCTCGAACATACTGATAAAACGCCTTGGGATTTTCCTTTATCTTGTCTGCCAATGATTTTTCATGCCCCCTCTTTGCTCTCCAAATTACTTTTTTAAGTACTCCGCTACACTTTCTATACTCCTCTAGGGCATCCACTGTTTTCAGCACTCTGAATCTGCCAAACGCCTCCTTCTTTTTCCTTATCCAATCCTCTATATCCCTTGACATCCAGGGTTCCCTTGACCTGTTGGTCCTACTCTTCACCTTTACAGGAACATACTGCTCCTGAACCCTCACAATTACCCTTCTAAATGACTCCCGCTGGTCTGATGTAGACTTTCCTAAAAGAAGCTGCTCCCAGTTCACTTTGGCCAGATCCTGTTTTATCATATTGAAATCTGCCTTTCCCCAATTAAGTACTCTTATTTTCGGTCCCTCTACGTCTTTTTCCATAACAACCTTAAATTTTACAGAGTTATGGTCACTATCCCCGAAATGCTCCCCCACTGCCACTTCTACCACTTGTCCGGCTTCATTCCCTAGGTTTAGGTCCAGAACTACTGCTCCTCTTGTAGGACTCTCTATGTGCTGGCTCAAAAAGCTCTCCTGAATGCACTTGAAGAATGCCGCCCCCTTTAAGTTTTTGAATTAGAAACATAGAAACATATAAAATAGGAGCAGGAGTAGGCCATTCAGCCCTTTGAGCCTGCTCCGCCATTCATTATGATCATGGCCGATCATCCAACTCAGTAACCTGTTCCTGCTTTCGCTCCATACCCGATAATCCCTTTAGACCCAAGAGCTATATCTAACTCCCTTTTGAAAACATACAATGTTTTGGCCTCAACTGCTTTCTGTGGTAGCAAATTCCACAGGCTCACCACTCTCTGGGTGAAGAAATTTCTCCTCATCTCAGTCCTGAAAGGTTTACCCCGTATCCTTGGACTATGACCCCTGGTTCTGGACTCCCCCACCATCGAGAACATTCTTCCTGCATCTACCCTGTCAAGTCCTGTTAGAATTTTATAGGTTTCTATGAGATCCCCCCTCACTCTTCTGAACTCCAGCGAATATAATCCTAACTGACTCAATCCCTCCTCATACATCAGTCCTGCCATCCCAGGAATCGCTGCACTCCCTCTATAGAAAGAACATCCTTCCTCAGATAAGGAGACCAAAACTGCACACAATATTCCAGATGTGGCTTCACCAAGGCCCTGTATATTTGCTTCTGTATTCGAATACTCTCGCTTTGAAGGCCAACATACCATTTGCCTTTTTTACTGCCTGTTGCACCTGCATGCTTACCTTCAGCGACTGGTGTACGAGAACACCCAGGTCTCGTTGCATATTCCCCTCTCTCAGTTTATAGCCGTTCAGATAATAATCTGAATTCCTGTTTTTGCTACCAAAGTGGATAACCTCACATTTATCCACATTATACTGCATCTGCCATGCATTAGCCCACTCACTTAACTTGTCCAAATCACCCTGAAGCCTCTCTGCATCCTCCTCACAACTCACCCTCCCACCCAGTTTTGTGTCATCTGCAAATTTGGAGATATTACATTTAGTTCCCTCATCTAAATCATTAATATATATTGTGAATAGCTGGGGTCCTAGCACCGATCCCTGCAGTACCCCATTAGTCACTGCCTGCCATTCTGAAAAAGACCCATTTATCCCTACTCTTTGTTTCCTGTCCGCCAACCAATTTTCTATCCATCGCAGTACACTACCCCCAATCCCATGCGCTTTAATTTTACATGCTAATCTCTTATGTGGGACTTTGTCGAAAGCCTTCTGAAAGTCCAAATAAACCACATCCATTGGCTCCCCCTCATCAACTCTACTAGTTACATCCTCGAAGAATTCTAGTAGATTTGTCAAGCATGATTTCCCTTTCGTAAATCCATGCAGACTCTGCCCGATTCCACCATTGTTCTCTAAGTGTTCTGCCATAAAATCTTTGATAATGGACTCTAGAATTTTCCCCACTACCGACGTCAGGCTGACTGGTCTATAATTCCCAGCTTTCTCTCTACCTCCCTTTTTAAATAGTGGGGTTACATTAGCTACCCTCCAATCTGTAGGAACTGTTCCAGAGTCTATAGAATCTTGGAAGATGACCACTATTTCTAGGGCCACTTCCTTAAGTACTCTGGGATGCATACCATCAGGCCCTAGGGACTAATCGGCCTTCAATCCCATCAACTTCCCCGACACCATTTCTCTACTAATAATGATTTCTTTCAGTTCCTCTCTCTCACTAAACCCTGTGTTCCCCAACATTTCTGGTATGATATTTGTGTCCTCCTTTGTGAAGCCAGAACCAAAGTATGCATTTAGTTGGTCAGCCATTTCTTTACTCCCCATAATAAATTCCCCTGTTTCTGACTGTAAGGGACCTACATTTGTCTTCACCAATCTTTTTCTCTTCACATACCTATAGAAACTTTTACAGTCAGGTTTTATGCTCCCCGCAAGCTTGCTCTCGTACTCTATTTTCCCCTTCTTAATCAATCCTTTGGTCCTCCTTTGCTGAATTCTAAACTGCTCCCAATCTTTGTTTTTCCTGGCAAATTTATATGCCTCTTCCTTGGATCTAATGTTATCACTAATTTCCCTTGTAAGCCATGGTTTGGCTTCCTTTCCCGTTTTACTTTTGTGCCAGACAGGGATAAACAATTGTTGCAGTTCATACATGCGCTCTTTAAATGTTTGCCATTGCCTATCCATCGTCATCCCTTTAAGTAACGTTTCTCAATCTGTCATGGCCAACTCGCACCTCATATCTTCGTAGTTTCCTTCACTAAGATTCAGGACCCTTGTCTCAGAATCAACTACGTCACTCTCCATCTTGATGAAGAATTCTATCAAATTATGGTCACTCCTCCCCAAGGGGTCTCGCACCACTAGATTGTCAATTATTCCTCTCTTATTACACAATACCCAATCGAGGATGGCCTGTTCTCCAGTTGGTTCCTCAACGTATTGGTCCAGAAAACCATCCCATATGCACTCCAAAAATTCCTCCTCTGCGGTATTGTGACTAATTTGATTTGCCCAATCTATATGAAGATTAAACTCAGCCAGAATTACAGATGTTCCTTTATTGCATGCATCTCTAATTTCCTGTTTAATGCCATTCCCAACATCACCACTACAGTTTGGGGGTCTATATACAACCCCCACTAACGTTTTTTGCCCCTTAATGTTTCTCAGCTCTACCCATATAGATTCCACATCGTCAGAGCTAATATCTTTCCTCACTATTGCGTTAATTTCCTCTTCAACCAGCAATGCAACTCCACCGCCTTTTGCTTTTTGTCTGTCCTTCCTAAATACTGAACATCCCTTGATGTTCATTTCCCATCCCTGGTCACCCTGCAGCCATGTCTCCGTAATCCCGACTGTATCATACTCGTTTACATCTATTTGCGCGATTAATTCATCCACTTTATTGCGAATGCTCCACGCGTTCGGGCACAAAGCCTTAAGGCTTGTCGTTTTAACATTACTTGTCCCCTTCCCACTATTTTTCACTGTGGCCCTGTTTGATTCTGGCCCTTGATTTCTCTGCCTATCACTTTTCTTATTCCCCTTCACTTACATCCCTTCTAATATAAGGGAAGTTGAAATCCCCGACTATTATTACCCTGTTATTTTTGCCCCTCTGCGATTTGCCTACATATCTGCTCCTCTATCTCTCCCTGACTGTTTGGAGGCCTGTAGTACACTCCCAGCCAAGTGATTGCCCCCTTTTTGTTTTTAAGTTCTACCCATATGGCCTCATTGGAGGAACCTTCTGGGATATCATCCCTCCTTACTGCAGTAATTGATTCCTTAATCAACAGTGCGATGCCACCTCCTCTTTTACCCCCTCCCCTACCATGTCTGAAGATTCTATACCCTGGGATATTAAGCTGCCCCTCCCTCAACCATGTCTCAGTGATAGCAATAATATCATATTCCCATGTGTTAATCAACGTCCTCAATTCATCTGCCTTACTAGTAAGACTCCTTTCATTAAAATAGATACAATCCAGTCTTGCATTATTTGCCTGAGCCTTAACAGGTCTACATTTACTCGGTCCTCTGGACTGACTTAGCTTCACATTTATATTTGATTGTACAACACCCCCTACTGTGCTTCCACTCTGTATCCCATCCCCCTGCCACATTAGTTTAGACCCCCCCCCACAATTTAAAGTGGAGACAGTTTGGGTACAGCGGAGGTACATTCCCATGAGAAGAACAGGCAGGGCAAACAAAGTCACAGCTCCCTGGATGACGACAGAGACAGTAAGATGAAGCAGAAAAAGAATGCAGATGGCAGATGTCAAATTGATAATATAAGTGAGAACCAAGCTGAATATAGAAAGTTCAGAGGGGAAGTGAAAAGATAAGAGAAGCCAAGACACGGTATCAGAAGAGGCTGGCAGCTAACATAAAAGGGAATCCGAAAGTCTCCTATATGCATATGAAGAGCAAAACGGTGGTAAAAGGAGGGATGCGGCCAAATAAGGACCAAAAAGGGGATTCACACATGGAGGCAGAGGGCATGGCTGAGGTACTAAATGAGTACTCTGCATTTGCCTTTACCAAGGAACATGCTGCTGTTGAAGTTATAGTGAAAGAGGAGGTAGTCAAGACACTGGAGGGCTCAAATTTGATAGAGGTGGTATTGGAAAGGCCGGCTGTACCGAAAGTTGATAAGTCACCAGGACTAGAGGAAATGCATACAAGGATACTGAATGAATTAAGGGTAGAAATTCCACAGGCATTGGCCATAATCTTCCAATCCTCCTAACACAGGGTTGGTGCCAGAAGACTGGAAAATTGCAAATGTTACACTCTTGTTCAGAAAAGGGTGCATAGATAAGCTTAGCAACTACAGGCCAGTCAGTTTAACCTCATTAGTGGGAAAGCTTTTAGAACTGATAATCCAGAACAAAATTAACTGTAACTTGGACCAACATGGATTAATTAAAGAAAGCCAGCATGCATTTATTCAAGGCAAATCATTTTAAATAACTTGAGTTTTTAATAACAGAGAGGGTTGACGAGGGTAATGTGGTTTTTGTGTTGTATATGGTGTTTGATAAAGTGCCACATAATAGGCTTCCCAGCAAGGTTGAAGCCCATGGAATAAAAGGGACAATGGCAGCTTGGATATTAAATTTTCCATTTTGGATCCTGGTGAGGCCGATAGTTCCTCAGGGGAGTGCAGCCAGAACAAAGTCCGTGGCACCACAGGGCTCAGCTACACAGAAGTGGGAGAAAGAAGAGTGGAAGAACAATAGTGATAGGGATTCGATAGTCAAGGATTAGACAGGCGTTTCTGCAGCAGTAAACGTGACTCCAGGATGGTGTATTACCTCCCTGGTGCCAGGGTCAAGGATGTCACGGCACGGTTGAAGGACAATCTTCTGGGGGAGGGTGAACAGCCAGAGGTTGTGATCCACATTGGAACCAATGACATAGGATGAGGTCCTGAAAGCAGATTTTAGGGAGTTAGGTAGGAAATTAAAAAGCAGGACCTCAAGAGCAGTAATCTCAGGACTACTCCCAGTGCCACGTGCTAATGAGCATAGGAATAGGAGGACTGATCACGTGGCTGGAGAATTGGTGCAGGAGGGAGGGCATCAGACATCTGAAACGTCGGGACTGGTTCTTGGGCAGGTGGGACCTGTACAAGATGGATGGGCTACACCTTAACAGGTGTAGATTTGCTAGTGCTATTGGGGAGGGTTTAAGGTAGCTTGTCAGGGGGATGGGAACCTGAAGGGTAGCTCAAATTGGAAGGAAATAAAGTTGATCACAGGAGGTAGAAAAGTAGCAAGCGAGATTAGAAGGTAGGCGAAACAAAGGCGAGCATCAACCAGGCTTCGAATGCAGAATGTCAAGACGACAAGGTTAAGGGCACTCAACCTGAATGCGCACAGAATTTTCAACAAGGCAGATGACTGAAAGGCACAAATAGAGGTAAATGGGTCTGATCTAACTGCCATTACAGAAACGTGGCTACAAGGTGACCAAGACTGAGAACTGAATATTCAAGGATATTCGACATTTAGGAAGGACAGGCAAAATGGAAAAGGAGGTGGTGTTGCACTGATAATAAGGGATATTATCAATACATTAGTAAGGGCGGATCTCAGATCGGATGAACAAAAAGGGAATCTATTTGGGTGAAGCTAAGAAACAGCAAGGGGCAGCAAACATTGCTGCGAGTTGTTTATAGGCCACCAAACAGTTGTGGTAGTCAGGGGCATGGTATTCATCAGAAGATTAGAGAAGCATGTAGCATGGGTAATACAGTAATCATGGGTAACTTCAATCTGCATATAGACTGTGTAAATCTAATGAGCACTAATGCTGTGGAGGATGTGTTTCTGGAGTGTGTTAGGGATGGTTTTCTAAAGCAGTATGTTGAGGAACTGACCAGAGAACAGGCTATTTTAGATCTAGTGTTATGTAATGAGAAAGGGCTAATTAATAATCTTGTTGTAAAGGAACCTTTAGGGATGAGTGACCATAATATGATTGAATTTTACATTATGTTTGAAAGCGAGGTAATTCAATCTGAAGCCAGGGTGTTAAATTTGAACAAAGGAAATTATGAAGGTACGAGGGGCAAGCTGCTGAGGTGGATTGGGAAAATACATTCAAAACTATGACAGTGCATAGACAATGAACAATCTTCAAAAAAATTATTACATAGTTTACAGTAACTTTACATTCCTTCAAGGCATAAAAACCCCAAAAGTACAGGCAGGCAAACACGGCTAGCAAAGGAAGTTAAGGATTGTATAAGATGAAAAGAAAAGGTCTATAAAGTTGCCAAAAATAGTAGTAAACCGTAGGATGTTACTAACAGAATTGATAAAGAGGAGTTGGTGGACGTAGTTTACTTGGATTTTCAGAAGGCTTTTGATAAAGACCCCCACAGGAGGTTGGTTAGCAAAATTAAAGCACATGGGATATGAGGTAATATACTGGCATGGATTAAGGATTGGTTAACAGGTAGAAACAGAGAGTAGGAATAAACAGGTCATTCTCACGTTGGCAGGCTGTGATTAGTGGGGTAATGCAAGGATCAGTGCTTGGGCCCCAGCTGTTCACAATATATATTAATGATTTGGATGTGGGAACCAAATGTAATATTTCCAAGTTCACGGATGAGACAAAACTAGGTGGGAATGTGTGTTGTGAGGAAGATGCAAAGTGGCTTCAAGGCAATTTGGACAGATTTAGTGTTAGTGAGTAGGCAAGAATGTGGCAGAGGGAATATAATGTGGAAAAATGTGATGTTATCGACTTCAGTAGGAGAAACAGATCTGCAGAGTATTTCTTAAATGGTAAGAGATTAGAAAGTGTGGATGTACAAAGGGATCCAGGTGTCCTCGTCAATAAGTCACTGAAAGCTAACATGCAGGTGCAGCAAGCAATTAGGAAGGCTAATGGTATGTTAGCCTTTATCGTAAGAGGATTTGAATACAGGACTAGTGAAATCTTGCTTCAATTGTATAGAACCTTGGTTCGACCGCACCTGGAGTACTGTGTGCAGTTTTGGTCCCCTTACTTTAGGGAGGATATTATTGCCAGAGAGGGAGTGCAACCACGGTTCACCAGACTTATTCCCGGGATGGCGGGACTGTTATATGAAGAGAGATTGGGGAAACTGGGCCTGTATTCTCCAGAGTTTCTAAGAATGAGAGGTGATCTCATTAAAACTGACAAAATACTTAAAGGGATAGACAGGGTAGATATAGGTAAGATGTTTCCCCTGGTTGGGGAGTCCAGAACCAGGGGACACAATTTCACCAAAATAGCAGGGAAGCCACTTAGGACCGAGATGAGGAGAAATTTCTTTACACAGAGGGTTGTGAATCTTTGGAATTCTCTAACCCAGAGGGCTGTGGTAGCTCAGTCATTGAGTATGTTTAAAGCATAGATTGACAGATTTCTAAATACCAATGACATAAAATGATATGGGGATCCTTCTTTGGCCTCCTTATCTCGAGAGACAATGGATACGCGCCTGGAGGTGGTCAGTGGTTTGTGAAGCAGCGTCTGGAGTGGCTATAAAGGCCAATTCTAGAATGACAGGCTCTTCCACAGGTGCTGCAGAGAAATTTGTTTGTCGGGGCTGTTGCACAGTTGGCTCTCCCCTTGCGCCTCTGTCTTTTTTCCTGCCAACTACTAAGTCTCTTCGACTCGCCACATTTTAGCCCCGCCTTTATGGCTGCCCGCCAGCTCTGGTGAACGCTGGCAACTGACTCCCACGACTTGTGATCAATGTCACAGGATTTCATGTCGCGTTTGCAGACGTCTTTAAAGCAGGGACATGGACGGCCGGTGGGTCTGATACCAGTGGCGAGCTCGCTGTACAATGTGTCTTTGGAGCTCCTGCCATCTTCCATGCGGCTCACATGGCCAAGCCATCTCAAGCGCCGCTGACTCAACAGTGTGTACAAGCTGGGGATGTTGGCCGCCTCGAGGACTTCTGTGTTGGAGATACAGTCCTGCCACCTGATGCCAAGGATTCTCCGGAGGCAGCGAAGATGGAATGAATTGAGACGTCGCTCTTGGCTGACATACATTGTCCAGGCCTCGCTGCCGTAGAGCAAGGAACTGAGGACACAGGCCTGATACACTCGGACTTTTGTGTTCCGTGTCAGTGCGCCATTTTCCCACACTCTCTTGGCCAGTCTGGACATAGCAGTGGAAGCCTTTCCCATGCGCTTGTTGATTTCTGCATCTAGAGACAGGTTACTGCTAATAGTTGAGCCTAGGTAGGTGAACTCTTGAACCACTTCCAGAGCGTGGTCGCCAATATTGATGGATGGAGCATTTCTGACGTCCTGCCCCATGATGTTCGTTTTCTTCAGGCTGATGGTTAGGCCAAATTCATAGCAGGCAGCCGCAATCCTGTCGATGAGACTCTGCAGGCACTCTTCAGTGTGAGATGTTAAAGCAGCATTGTCAGCAAAGAGGAGTTCCCTGATGAGGACTTTCTGTACTTTGGACTTCGCTCTTAGACGGGCAAGGTTGAACAACCTGCCCCCTGATCTTGTGTGGAGGAAAATTCCTTCTTCAGAGGACTTGAACGCATGTGAAATCAGTAGGGAGAAGAAAATCCCAAAAAGTGTGGGTGCGAGAACACAGCCCTGTTTCACGCCACTCAGGATAGGAAAGGAGTCTGATGAGGAGCCACCATGTTAAATTGTGCCTTTCATATTGTCATGGAATGAGGTGATGATACTTAGTAGCTTTGGTGGGCATCCAATCTTTTCTAGTAGTCTGAAGAGACCACGTCTGCCGACGAGGTCAAAGGCTTTGGTGAGATCAATGAAAGCAATGTAGAGGGGCATCTGTTGTTCACGGCATTTCTCCTGTATCTGACGAAGGGAGAACAGCATGTCAACGGTCGATCTCTCTGCACGAAAGCCACACTGTGCCTCAGGGTAGACACGCTCGGCCAGCTTCTGGAGCCTGTTCAGAGCGACTCAAGCAAAGACTTTCCCCAGTATGCTGAGCAGGGAGATTCCACGGTAGTTGTTGCAGTCACCGCGGTCACCTTTGTTTTTATAGAGGGTGATGATATTGGCATCGCGCATGTCCTAGGGTACTGCTCCCTCGTCCCAGCACAGGCATAGCAGTTCATGTAGTGCTGAGAGTATAGCAGGCTTGGCAGTCTTGATTATTTCAGAGGTAACGCTGTCCTTCCCAGGGGCTTTTCCGCTGGCTAGAGAATCAATGGCATCACTGAGTTCCGATTTGGTTGGCTGTATGTCAAGCTCAACCATCACTGGTAGAGGCAGGGTTGCATTGAGGGCAGTTTCAGTGACAGCATTCTCCCTGCAGTACAGTTCTAGGTAGTGCTCAACCCAGCAGTCCATTTGTTTGTGTTGGTCAGTGATTATGTCCCCTGATTTAGATTTGAGGGGGGCGATCTTCTTGATGGTTGGCCCAAGAGCTCTCCTTCATGCCATCACACATTTTTTTTTTTTTAAAGAGAACATTACAGCGCAGTACAGGCCCTTCGGCCCTCGATGTTGCGCCGACCTGTGAAACCATCTGACCTACACTCTTCCATTTTCATCCATATGTCTATCCAATGACCACTTAAATGCCCTTAAAGTTGGCGAGTCTACTACTGTTGCAGGCAGGGCGTTCCACGCCCCTACTACTCTCTGAGTAAAGAAACTACCTCTCACATCTGTCCTATATCTATCACCCCTCAACTTGAAGCTATGTCCCCTCGTGTTTGCCATCACCATCCGAGGAAAAAGACTCTCACTATCCACCCTATCTAACCCTCTGATTATCTTATATGTCTCTATTAAGTCACCTCTCCTCCTCCTTCTCTCCAACGAAAACAACCTCAAGTTCCTCAGCCTTTCCTCGTAAGACCTTCCCTCCATACCAGGCAACATCCTAGTAAATCTCCTCTGCACCTTTTCCAAAGCTTCCACATCCTTCCGATAATGCGGTGACCAGAACTGCACGCAATACTCCAGGTGCGGTCTCACCAGAGTTTTGTACAGCTGCAGCATGACCTCGTGGCTCCGAAACTCAATCCCCCTACTAATAAAAGCTAACACACCATATGCCTTCTTAACAGCCCTATTAACCTGGGTAGCAACTTTCAGGGATTTATGTACCTGGACACCAAGATCTCTCTGTTCATCTACACTACCAAGAATCTTCCCATTAGCCCAGTACTCTGCATTCCTGTTACTCCTTCCAAAGTGAATCACCTCACACTTTTCCGCATTGAACTCCATTTGCCATCTCTCAGCCCAGCTCTGCAGCCTATCTATGACCCTCTGTACCCTACAACATCCTTCGGCACTATCCACGACTCCACCAACCTTCGTGTCATCCGCAAATTTACTAACCCACCCTTCTGCACCCTCTTCCAGGTCATTTATAAAAATGACAAACAGCAGTGGCCCCAAAACAGATCCTTGCGGTACACCACTAGTAACTAAACTCCAGGATGAACATTTGCCATCAACCACCACCCTCTGTCTTCTTTCAGCTAGCCAATTTCTGATCCAAAGCTCTAAATCACCTTCAACCCCATACTTCCGTATTTTCTGCAATAGCCTACCGTGGGGAACCTTATCAAACGCCTTACTGAAATCCATATACACCACATCCACTGCTTTACCCTCATCCACCTGTTTGGTCACCTTCTCGAAAAACTCAATAAGGTTTGTGAGGCACGACCTACCCTTCACAAAACCGTGCTGACTATCGCTAATGAACTTATTCTTTTCAAGATGATTATAAATCCTGTCTCTTATAACCTTTTCCAACATTTTACCCACAACCGAAGTAAGGCTCACAGGTCTATAATTACCAGGGCTGTCTCTACTCCCCTTCTTGAACAAGGGGACAACATTTGCTATCCTCCAGTCTTCCGGCACTATTTCTGTCGACAATGACGACATAAAGATCAAGGACAAAGGCTCTGCAATCTCCTCCCTGGCTTCCCAGAGAATCCTAGGATAAATCCCATCTGGCCCAGGGGACTTATCTATTTTCACATTTTCCAAAATTGCTAACACCTCCTCCTTGTGAACCTCAATCCCATCTAGCCTAGTAGTCTGAATTCCTCTGATGTTTCCGGTGTCTGAGGCCAGCTGAATATGACTGCATAGGTGTTGCCAGTAGTCGTTTGCGCAGCGCCTGGCTGTTCTTTGTGCAGTGCTTCTGGCTGCTTTAAGTGCTGCGGATGTTAAATCGCTGGGGGCTTTCTTGTAGTTCAACAGTGCAATGCGCTTAGCGGCTATGACAGGTTCCAGCTCTTCATTATGAGATTGAAACCAGTCTGCATTTCTCTTCGCACTTTTGCCGTAGGTGGTCAAAGCTGACTCATAGATGGCCTCAGGGTAGACGATGATATGGGGATAGCATGGGAAAAAAGGCATTGAAGTAAATCATAATCATACTGAATGGCGGGGCAGGCTGAATGGCCTACTCCTGTTCCTAAATTGGCTGAGTGACAGGAAACAGAGTAGTGGTGAATGGTTGTTTTTCCGACTGGAGGAAGGTATACATTGGGGTTCCCCAGGGATTAGTACTCAGGCCATTGCTTTTTTTAAATTATATTAATGACCTAGACTTGGGAATGCAGGGCACGGTAACTAATTTTCAAATAACATTACTTGGAAGTACTGTGAACTGTGAGGAGGATAATGATGGTCTTCAACAGGACATAGACAGGCTGGTGGGATGGGCAGACACATGGTAGGTGAAATTTAATGCAGAAAAGCATGAAGTGATATATTTGGTCGGAAGAATGAAGAGAGGCAATATAAAATAAAGGATACATTTCGAAAGAGGAGCAAAGGGACCTGGGGGTATAAGTGCATAAAACATTGAAGGTGCCAGGGCAGTTTAAGAAAGTGGTTAAAAAGTCATACGGGATCCTGGGCATTATAAATTGTGGGATAGATTACAAAAGCAAGGATGTTTTTTTTTTTTAAAAAGAGATACAGCACTGAAACAGGCCCTTCGGCCCACCGAGTCTGTGCCGACCATCAACCACCCATTTATACTAATCCTACACTAATCCCATATTCCTACCACATCCCCACCTGTCCCTATATTTCCCTACCACCTACCTATACTAGGGGTAATGTATAATGGCCAATTTACCTATCAACCTGCAAGTCTTTGGCATGTGGGAGGAAACCGGAGCACCCGGATGAAACCCACGCAGACACAGGGAGAACTTGCAAACTCCACACAGGCAGTACCCAGAATTGAACCCGGGTCGCTGGAGCTGTGAGGCTGCGGTGCTAACCACTGCGCCACTGTGCCACCCACTATCTGAATTATCTGAAGAGAAAAAATTTGCAGGACGACAGGAAAAACGGTGGGTCAATGGGACCAGCTGAGTTGCTCTCGCAGAGAGCCAGCAAGGACATGATGGGCTGAATGGCCTCCTTCTTTGTTACAGTCATTCTCTGATTTCATTTCTAACTTACCAGACATTTATGCCATGCAGTTTCCAAATCAGTCTCATCCAGAGGTTGCAGATCCAGGCTCTGTAACCTGTCCTGTAATTCAGTAACTTCTCTCTCCAGCTGCTCAGCCCTGGAACGGTAGTCAAGCATGGAACGGAGTCCAAGCTCCAGTGGCCCCTGATCCTGCTGACACTTCAGTCTGAGATTATCCCAGTCTCTTCTCAGCTCCTCCAGGTCTCTTGCGATGCGCTCAGCACCCATGGGAGAAGTGTTGTTTATTACAGTCTTGGCCTGAGCCTGCAAATTATCCAGCTCTCCTTCCTTGCTGCTGACTGTATCGTTCAGCTCCTGCAAATGGAGAATGAAGCTTAGTCCAGGTTAATCAAAGTACCTGAAGAACTGTCAGCGTTTGGAGACTGCAGCTCTTGACTTTTCACTCACAAAGCAGGAACATAGGAACAGTTGGCCATTTAGCCCCTCAATCCTGTAACATCATTCAATAGGATCATGGCTGACCTGTGACCTAACTCCATATACATCCCCCCACCTTTGTCCCATATACCTCAACACCTTTGGCTAACAAAAATCTATCAATAGCAAATTTAAAATTAACTACTGATCTAGCACCAATTCCCATTTGCAGAAAAGAGTTCCAAACTTCCATTTTTGTCTGTAGAAGTGTTTCTTAATTTCAATCCTGAAAGATCTGGCTCTAATTTTTAGTCTATCCCTTGTCCTGGACTCCCTAACCAGCAGAAATAATTGTTCTCTATCTACTCTACCTGTTACACTTGTTATCTTGGTAACTTTGGTCAAATCGCCCTTAACCTTCTAAATTTCAGGGAATATAACCCTAGTTTGTGCAATATCTTCTCGTAGCTTCATCCCTGGAGTCCAGGTATCATTGTAGTAAATCTACGCTGCACTCCCTCTAAAGCCAATATATCCTTTCTATGGTGTGGTGCACATAACTGTTCAAAGTAACTCCATGTGTGATCTAACCAGAGCTTTGTATAGCTGAAGCATGACTTTTACCCCTTTGTATTCTAGTCCTCAAGATATAAAATCAAGAATTCCTTTAGCCTTTTTGATTATTTTCTGTACCTGTACATGACATTTTAATGATCCATATACCTGGACTCCCAAGTTTCTCTGGACCTCCACTGTTTCAAGCTTTTCACCATTTAGAAATTACTCTGTTCTATCCCCTTTTTTCTTAGGTTCAAAGTTGAACAGTTGAAGTCCCAACACAGATCCTTGAGAGACACCACTAGTCACCTTCTGCCAATTAGAATACTTGCCCATTATCTCCAGTCTCTGTCTCCTTCCACTCAGCCAATTTCCTTACCAGGTCAATAATGTGCCTTCAAATCCATGAAGGTAGCTGAAATGTCAGCTGTGGCTTAGTGGGTAGCACTCTTGCCTCTCAGTCACCTGGTTGTGGGTTTAAGTCCCATTCCAGGACTCGAGCACAAATGAAAAACACTGAGGGAATGCTGCACTGTCAGAGGTGCCATCTTTCAGATGGGAAGTTAAACTGAGGTCCCATCTGCTTTCTTATGGGGACATAAACGATCCCATGGCACTATTTCAAAGAGCAGAGGAGTTAACCCTGATGTCCTGGTCAATATTTATCCTTCAATCAACATCACAAAAACAGATTATCTAGTTATCACATTGTTGTGTGTGGAAGCTTGCTCTGCACAAATTGGCTGCCACATTCCCAGCAGGGGAATGGGAACCCAAATTGTAGTGCCAGTGTACAGGATGTTGAGAGCAGTGAGGTCAGGGATATGGTTACAAGGAAGCAAGAGGGCACTGGCAAGCAAGAACCTGGTTTAAAGTGTGTCTATTTCAACGCCAGGAGCATCCGGAATAAGGTGGGTGAGCTTGCAGCATGGGTTGGTACCTGGGATCTCGATGGAGTGGCCATTTCGGAGACATGGGTAGAGCAGGGGCAGGAATGGATGTTGCAGATTCCGGGATTTAGATGTTTCAGTAAGAACAGAGAAGATGGTAAAAGAGGGGGGGGTGTGGCATTGTTAATCAAGGAGAGTATTACAGCGACAGAAAGGACGTTTGAGGACTCGTCTACTGAGGTAGTATGGGCTGAGGTTAGAAACAGGAGAGGTGAGGTTACCCTGTTGGGAGTCTTTTATAGACCTCCGAATAGTTCCAGAGATGTAGAGGAAAGGATAGCGAAGATGATTCTCGACAGGGGTGAGAGTAACAGGGTAGTTGTTATGGGGGACTTTAACTTTCCAAATATCGACTGGAAATACTATAGTTCGAGTACTTTAGATGGGTCAGTTTTTGTCCAGTGTGTGCAGGAGGGTTTTCTGACACAGTATGTAGACAGGCCAACCAGGGGCGATGCCACATTGGATTTGGTACTGGGAAATGAACCCGGCCAGGTGTTAGATTTAGATGTAGGTGAGCACTTTGGTGACAGTGATCACAATTCGGTTAGGTTTACCTTAGCGATGGGCAGGGACAGGTATATACCGCAGGGCAAGAATTATAACTGGGGGAAAGGAAATTATGATGCGATTAGGCAAGATTTAGGATGCGTAGGATGGGGAAGGAAACTGCAGGGGATGGGAACAATCGAAATGTGGAGCTTATTCAAGGAGCAGCTACTGCGTGTCCTTGATAAGTATGTACCTGTGAGGCAGGGAGGAAGTTGTCGTGCGAGGGAGCCGTGGTTTACCAAAGAAGTTGAAGCGCTTGTCAAGAGGAAGAAGAAGGCTTATGTTAGGATGAGACGTGAAGGCTCAGTTAGGGCGCTTGAGAGCTACAAGCTAGCCAGGAAGGATCTAAAGGGAGAGCTAAGAAGAGCAAGGAGAGGACACGAGAAGTCATTGGTGGATCGGATCAGGGAAAACCCTAAGGCTTTCTATAGGTATATCAGGAATAAAAGAATGACTAGAGTTAGATTAGGGCCAATCAAGGATAGTAGTGGGAAGTTGTGTGTGGAATCAGAGGAGATAGGGGAAGTGTTAAATGAATATTTTGCGTCAGTATTTACAGTAGAGAAAGAAAATGTTGTTGAGAATACTGAGATTCAGGCTACGAGGCTAGATGGGATTGAGGTTCACAAGGAGGAGGTGTTAGCAATTTTGGAAAGTGTGAAAATAGATAAGTCCCCTGGGCCAGATGGGATTTATCCTAGGATTCTCTGGGAAGCTAGGGAGGAGATTGCAGAGCCTTTGTCCTTGATCTTTATGTCGTCATTGTCGACAGGAATAGTGCCGGAAGACTGGAGGATTGCAAATGTTGTCCCCTTGTTCAAGAAGGGGAGTAGAGACAGCCCTGGTAATTATAGACCTGTGAGCCTCACTTCGGTTGTGGGTAAAATGTTGGAAAAGGTTATAAGAGACAGGATTTATAATCATCTTGAAAAGAATAAGTACATTAGAGATAGTCAGCACGGTTTTGTGACGGGTAGGTCGTGCCTCACAAACCTTATTGAGTTTTTCGAGAAGGTGACCAAACAGGTGGATGAGGGTAAAGCAGTGGATGTGGTGTATATGGATTTCAGTAAGGCGTTTGATAAGGTTCCCCACGGTAGGCTATTGCAGAAAATACGGAAGTATGGGGTTGAAGGTGATTTAGAGCTTTGGATCAGAAATTGGCTAGCTGAAAGAAGACAGAGGGTGGTGGTTGATGGCAAATGTTCATCCTGGAGTTTAGTTACTAGTGGTGTACCGCAAGGATCTGTTTTGGGGCCATTGCTGTTTGTCATTTTTATAAATGACCTGGAAGAGGGTGTAGAAGGGTGGGTTAGTAAATTTGCAGATGACACTAAGGTCGGTGGAGTTGTGGATAGTGCCGAAGGATGTTGTAGGGTACAGAGAGACATAGATAGGCTGCAGAGCTGGGCTGAGAGATGGCAAATGGAGTTTAATGCGGAAAAGTGTGAGATGATTCACTTTGGAAGGAGTAACAGGAATGCAGAGTACTGGGCTAATGGGAAGATTCTTGTTAGTGTAGATGAGCAGAGAGATCTTGGTGTCCAGGTGCATAAATCCCTGAAGGTTGCTAACCAGGTTAATAGGGCTGTCAAGAAGGCATATGGTGTGTTAGCTTTTATTAGTAGGGGGGTCGAGTTTCGGAGCCACGAGGTCATGCTGCAGCTGTACAAGACTCTGGTGAGACCGCACCTGGAGTATTGCGTGCAGTTCTGGTCACCGCATTATAGAAAGGATGTGGAAGCTATGGAAAGGGTGCAGAGGAGATTTACTAGGATGTTGCCTGGTATGGAGGGAAGGTCTTACGAGGAAAGGCTGAGGGACTTGAGGTTGTTTTCGTTGGAGAGAAGGAGGAGGAGAGGTGACTTAATAGAGACATATAAGATAATCAGAGGGTTAGATAGGGTGGATAGTGAGCGTCTTTTTCCTCGGATGGTGATGGCAAACACGAGGGGACATAGCTTCAAGTTGAGGGGTGATAGATATAGGACAGATGTGAGAGGCAGTTTCTTTACTCAGAGAGTAGTAAGGGCGTGGAATGCCCTGCCTGCAGCAGTAGTAGATTCGCCAACTTTAAGGGCATTTAAGTGGACATTGGATAGACACATGGATGAAAATGGAATAGTGTAGGTCAGATGGTTTCACAGCTCGGCGCAACATCGAGGGCCGAAGGGCTGTAATTACTGCGCTGTAATATTCTAATTCTAATTCCCTACATTGCAACAGTGACTACACATCAAAAAGTAGTACTTCATTGGCTAAAAAGCCCTTTGGGATGTCCTGAGGTCATGATGGACGCTATAGAAGTGCAACTCTTTACTTTCTGGTAGTCTCTTGTGAAGAACTGGAAATCCATATAAATAACATCCATAGACATTCCTCTGTCCACTACTTCAGTCACCTCTTCAAAAAAATTCAATCAGGTTCATCAGGCATGACCTACCCTTTGCAAATCTATGCTCACTCGGATCAGCTTCAACTTTTCAAGGTGTTCAGTCAATCTATCCTTAATTACAGGTTCTAGCAATGTATCAACCACAGATAATCGATGATAATGCCTTGGCTCCCTCTCTCACCTTTCTTAAATAGTGGAGTGACATGCACGAGTGACATGCTGTCCTTACCTGGTCTGGCCTACATGTGACTCCAGACCCACAGCAATATGTTGACTCTTGCGTTCCCTCTGAAATGGCCTAGCAAGCCACTCAGTTCTATCTAACCGCTACAAAGTAAATAAAAAGGAATGAAACCGGATGGACCACCCGGCATCGACCTAGGCACCGGAAAACGACAAAGGCAAACCCAGCCCTGATGACCCTGCAAAGTTCTCCTTACTAACATCTGGGGGCTTGTGCCAAAGTTGGGAGAGCTGTCCCCCAGACTAGTCAAGCAACAGCCTGACATAGTCATACTCACAGAATCAGACCTGACAACGTCCCAGACACTAACATCACTATCCCCGGGTATGTCCAGTCCCACCGGCAGGTCAGACCCAGCAGTTTTGTGTTTCTCCCTTTCAAACACCACAGTGAACTTGATCATATTATAATCATTAATCGATATACATTTTTGCACCGATAATCTATTAACTAAATCTGGCTCAATATTTAGAAATAGTGGATAGTATTTACCAGAGGAAATAACATGATGAATATGACATTAGGGATCAAAAAATATGTAAGTGGGAGGAGATAATTGATAAACAAACCAAACTTAGAGGGGATAAAATCCCTGGTTTGGATGGAATGCATCCCTGCATATTTTAAAAATTTAGGGAGGAGATAGCAGAGGCACTACGGCATATAAACAATCATTAGAAAGGAAATAATACCAGAGGACTGGCAAACATATGTTATTCCTGTACATCATCCTGACTTAGACCTATATCACGTTTCTTCACTGTCGCTAGATCAAAAACATGGAACTCCCTTCCCAACAGCATTGTGGGTATACCTACACCAGATGGACTGCAGCGGTTCAAGAAGGTAGCTCACCGCCACCTTCTCAAGGGCAATTAGGGATAGGCAACAATGCTGGCCTTGTTAGCAACGTCCACATCCCATGAAATAAACAAAAAAAGAGATGGAACAAAAGCAGAGAATTTCAGACCAATTAGATTAACACCGATAACAGGAAAGTATTGAATCCTTACTCAAAAATATAACAAAGGTCTAGAAACTGAAAATAAAACAAAAGGGCCATCAGCATGGGTTTCAAAAGGAAATTTCATGCTTGATCAACCTTTTTGAATTATTTAGCAGTAGGGTATATATGGGTCATGCATTCAATGTAATATATTTGTATTTCCCAAGTCTACTCGTGACTGAGGTGGAGTCATGTGGAGTTGGGGACAAGTAGCAGAATGGATAGCAAGCTGGCTACAAAACAGAAAACAAAAAGGTAGAGACTCAGACTGGCAAAAGGTGGGAAGTGACGTTCCACAAGGATTAGTGCTGGAATTACTGTTGTTTAAATCATTTAGGTAAATTGTGGACTGGGAATCGAAAGTACAATTTCAAAAACCGACACCAAATTGGAAGATGTAGTTAACACAGAGGAGGGGTACAACAAAATCCAGGAAGACACCTGGAACAGCAGCAACATTTAAGAGGCATCTGGACAGGTATTTGAATGAGCAAGGCATAGAGGGATATGGAATTAATGCAGGCAGGTGGGATTAGTATAGATAGGCATTATGGTCGGCATGGACACGGTGGGCCGAAAGGCCTGTTTCTATGCTGTACGACTCTGACTCTATGACCAATAAACTTGCAGAATGGGCATGTAATTAACATCAAAATAGGTAAATGTAAGGTGATACATTTTGTTAGAAAGAATAAGGAGGCCATATACTCCTTAGAAATTAAATATCTAAATGGGATAGAGGAATGAAGGGATGTAAGAGTTCAAATAACCAAAACACTGAAAGCAGTGACACAGGTCAATAAGGCCATTAAAAAAAGCAAACAAAGCACCGGGGCTCCTTTCTGGAGGAGTAGAACTGAAAAGCAGAGAAGTTAGGTTCAACTTGTATAGAACTCTAGTTAAACCCCACTTGGAATAACGTGCATGGTTCTGTCTCCATATTATAAAAAGGATAAAGAGGCACTGGAGAAGATACAAAAAAGATTCACAAAGATGATAACTCTGAGATTATACCAATCAGGAAAGGCTAGAAAGAAGAAGACTGAGGAATGATCCGATCAAAATCTTTAAGATTATGAAAGGGTTTGATAGGGTAGTCACAAAGAAAAACTTTTCACTTGTGAGGGAGTCATAAACCGGAGGACATAAATATAAGATAATCACCGAACTAACAATCCTATAGTGAATTCAGGAGAAATTTATTCC
Organism: Heterodontus francisci; assembly: GCF_036365525.1. Taxonomy (NCBI): domain Eukaryota; kingdom Metazoa; phylum Chordata; class Chondrichthyes; order Heterodontiformes; family Heterodontidae; genus Heterodontus; species Heterodontus francisci. The sequence goes on from NC_090379.1 coordinate 663,394, forward strand.
AGTGAGTGGTGAGAATACAGAACTGTAGTTTCTGGGTTTATCCTTACACCCTTATTAAACAAGGGTCTAACATTTACAATTCTCCAGTCCTTAAGCATCACCCTTGTATCGAAGGAGGTTTGGAAGATTATTGCCAGTGCCTCAGCAATTACTCTTACTTCCCTCGGAATCCGGTGCTGGTGACTTACCAGCCAATCTAATACCTCCTCTAACAATTTTTAGCCCATCCAGTGTCTCAAGTACCTCCACTTTCACTATGACTTGGGCAGCATCATTATCTTTGCTAAAGATAGATGCAAGTACTCAAAGAAGTATAAAAATAATAGGGCAATAATAGTAAGGGATTTCAACTTCCCCAATATTAACTGGGATAGTCTCAGTGCAAGAGGTTTCAAGGGGGCGGAATTCTTAAAGCGCATACAGGAGAGCTTTTTCAGCCAGCACGTAGAAAGTCCTGCAAGAGAAGGGGCAGTACTGGACCTAATCTTAGGGAATGAAGCCGGACAAGTGGTGGAAGTGTCAGTGGGGGTGCATTTCGGGGACAGTGACCATAACTATGCAACATTTAAGGTAGTTGTGAAAAAGGACAAAAATGGACCAGAAATAAAGATACTGAATTGGGGGAAGACCGATTTCAATATGATAAAACAGGATCTGGCCAAAGTGGACTGGGGACAGCTACTTGTAGGAAAGTCGACATCAGACCAGCAGGAATCATTTAGAAGGGAAATTGTGAGTGTTCAGGGCCAATATGTTCCCGTAAAGGTGAAGGGTCGGACCAATAAGTCCAGGGTTCCCTAGACGTCAAGGGACATAGAGAATTGTATAAGGAAGAAAAAGGAGGCTTATGGCACATTCAGAGGGCTGAAAACAGCAGAGGCACTAGAGGAGTATAGAAAGTGTATGGGATTACTTAAAAAATTAGGAGAGCAAATAGTGGGCATGAAAAAACACTGACGGGCAAGATAAAGGAAAATTCCAAGGTGTTTTATAAGTATATTAAGGGCAAGTGGATAACCAGGGAAAGAGTAGGGGCCCAATAAGGACCAAAGTGGCAATCTGTGTGTGGAGCCGGAGGATGTAGGTGAGGTTTTAAATGATTATTCTTCATCTGTGTTCACTGTGGAGAAGGACAATGTCGGTATCGAGATCAGGGAGGGGGATTGTGATATACTTGAACAAATTAGCATTGAAAGGGAGGAGGTTCTGGCAGGCGTAAAAGTGGATAAATCCTCAGGCCCAGATGAGATGTATCCCAGGCTGTTATGTGAGGCAAGGGAGGAGATTGCAGGGGCTTTGACACAAATTTTCAAATCCTCTCTGGCCACAGGAGAAGTGCCAGAGGACTTGAGGACAGCGAAAGAGGTACCATTATTCAAGAAGGGTAGCAGGGATAAACCATCTTCCATGCAGCTCACATGGCCAAGCCATCTCAAGCGCCGCTGACTCAGTAGTGTCTATAAGCTGGGGATGTTGGCCGCCTCGAGGACTTCTGTGTTGGAGGTACGGTCCTGCCACCTGATGCCAAGTATTCTCCGGAGGCAGCGAAGATGGAATGAATTGAGACGTCGCTCTTGGCTGACATACGTTGTCCAGGCCTCGCTGCCATAGAGCAAGGTACTGAGGACACAGGCTTGATACACTCGGACTTTTGTGTTCCGTGTCAGTGCGCCATTTTCCCACTCTCTTGGCCAGTCTGGACATAGCAGTGGAAGCCTTTCCCATGCGCTTGTTGATTTCTGCATCCAGAGACAGGTTACTGGTGATAGTTGAGCCTAGGTAGGTCGAACATCAGTGGTAGGGAAACTATTGGAAAAAATTCTGAGGGACAGGATTAATCTCCACTTGGAGAGACAGGGATTAATCAAGGAGAGTCAGCATAGCTTTGTCAGGGGGAGATCATGTCTAACAAATTTGATTGAATTTTTCGAAGAGGTAACTAGGTGTATACATTAGGGTAAAGCAGTTGATGTCGTCCTCATGGACTTCAGTAAGGCTTTTGATAAGGTCCCACATGAGAGATTGGTCAAGAAGGTAAAACTGCATGGGATCCAGGGCAATTTGGTAAATTGGATCCAAAATTGGCTTAGTGGCAGGAGGCAGAGGATGATGGTCGAGGGATGTTTTTGCAATTGAAAGCCTGTGACCAATGGTGTACCGCAGGGATCGGTGCTGGGACCCTTGCTGTTTGTAGTGTACATTAATGATTTAGACATAAATATAGGAGGGATGATCAGTAAGTTCACAGATGACACGAAAATTGGTGATGTCGTAAGTAGTGAGGAGGAAAACCTTAGATTACAGGACGACATAGATGGGCAGAGCAGTGGCAAATGGAATTTAATCCTGAGAAGTGTGAGGTGATGCATTTTGGGAGGACTAACAAGGCAAGGGAATATACATAAGACGTACAGAGGGTCAGAGGGACTTTGATGTACTTGTCCATAGATCACTGAAGGCAGTAGCACAGGTAGATAAGGTAGTTAGGAAGGCATATGGGATACTTGCCTTTATTAGCCGAGGCACAGAGTATAAGAGCAGGGAGGTTATGATGGAGCTGCATAAAGCGCTAGTTAGGTCTCAGCTGGAGTACTGTGTACGGTTCTGGGCACCACACTATAGGAAGGATGTGACTGCACTGGAGAAGGTGCAGAGGAGATTCACCAGAACATTCCCTGGGCTGGAGCATTTCAGCAATGAAGAGAGACTGGAAAGGCAAGGGTAATTTTCCTTAGAGAAGATAAGGCTGAGGGGGGACCTGATTGAGGTGTACAAAATTATGAGGGGCATTGATAGGTTAGATAGGAAGAAACTTTTTCCCTTAGCGTAGGTGTCAATAACCAGGGGGCATAAATTTAAGGTAAGGGGCAGGTAGAGGGGAGTTGAGGAAAAATGTTTTCACCCAGAGGATGGTTGGAATCTGGAACACACTGCCTGAAGGGGTGGTAGAGGCAGGAACCCTCACAACATTTAAGTATTTAGATGAGCACTTGAAACACTATAGCATACAAGGCTGCATACAAAGCAGCAGGCCAAGTGCTGAAAAATAGGATTAGAATAGATAAGCTTGATGGCCGGCATGGACACGGTGGGCCTAAGGGCCTGTTTCTGTGCTGTATAACTCAATGACTCATTAAGTATCTCAGCCTTGCTCTCTGTCCCCATGCGTAAATCCCAGTTTTGATCCCTAATTTCCCCACTCCTCTTTTTACTATTTATATGCCTGTATTGGATTCTCCTTGCCTCTCGTTTCCTTTTTCACTTCCCTTCTGAACTTTCTATGCTCAGCCTGGTTCTTACTTGCATTAACTTGGCATCTGTCATTCATCCATTTTTTTATGCTTCATCTTACTCTCAATCTCTTTAGTCATCCAGGGAATAGTGGGTTGCTTTGTCCTACCTTTCCCCCTCATGGTAATGACCCTTGACTGTACCCGACCATCCCTTTAAAGGCAGCCGTTTCATTACAATTTTGCCCACTAATCTTTGATTCTAATTTACTTGGGCCAGATCAGTTCTCGCCTACGGAAATTGGTCCTCCCCCAATTAATTATTTTTCACTCCAGATTGCTCCTTGTCGTTTTCCATAGCTAATCTAAACCCTATGCTACTAAGATCACTGTCCCCCAAATGTTCCTCTATTGATACTTGATCCACTTCACTCATTCCGTAAATGCACGAGGGAGAAACGAATAGAACGATATGCTGATGGGATTAGATGAAGTAGGATGGGAGGAGATTCGTATGGGGTATAAATGGCAGCAAAGACCATTTGGGCCTACTGGCCTGGTTTCTGAGCCATAAATTCTATGTAAATAGATGTAACTCACCATCACAATAAACACAGAATAACCTGTGATTCATCCTCACAAAAAACATTCCTGTGATCTATACTTGGAGGCAAGCAGGCAGAGTCACCTGAGGTGGAAGACACAAAGAGATAGTTCAAGAAGCTTTTGAAGGAGAGGTAGATAAGTCAAGCAGTTTCAGAAAAGAAACATCTATGCGTTGTGCAGAGTCTGTGTCTTGCTTTGTCTGATGGCCTAGAACTGAGGAAAGACCTGCTGCCCAACAACCCTCACAACCACACAGCACAGAACAAATGCAAGATAAACAAACAGGGAAGCCATTCACATTTCAAACACTCCCAGGAAAGGTACAGCATGGGTTAGATACAAAGTTAAGCTCAATCTACACCAGGAGCGTCCAACCTTTTCTCGTGAGGGGCCACATTACAAATGTTGTCCTACATAGGGGCAGGTGAGAAAATTTCAGAAGGATAAAGGCATTAGAAATGTATTTTACTATGATTCAAAACATCAAAAAAGTGTATTTTTGGGATCAAGCTTTAAATGAGATTATTCATTAATTTACTATGCTGAACACTGATTTAGTGAGATACCTAGCATTATTTTCACTTGCGCAAGTAGTCAGTGTGTGCTTGCAGATCAATGTCCTTCCCGCACCCGCTCACTCCCCACTCCTTCCCTCCATTCCTCCGCCCTGCTCGATCCCTCTCCATCCCTCCCCCCCCCCTCGCTACCTCTCCATCCCTCCACCACCCCCTCGCTCCCTCTCCATCCCTCTCCCCCCCCCCCCCTCGCTACCTCTCCATCCCTCCACCACCCCCTCGCTCCCTCTCCATCCCTCCCCCCCCCCCTCGCTCCCTCTCCATCCCTCCCTCGCCCAGGACAGGTACAGCACGGTTTAGATACAGAGTAAACGAAAAATGGGGTTTGCTGCTGCCTGATTGAGGACTACTGAGTGCAGCAGCCAGGTTCAACTGACTGTGAGCTGTGTGCTGAGGCTGTGCAACTGCTGCAAGGCAGGAGAGACAGTATCTTTCCCACTTATTTTAACAAAAAAGGAAGCAACAGGAAGCCATAAAAACTGAAAGCTCTTCTGAGAGTTTGGTTTTGAAGTCTTTTTCATTGATTATTTCAGGGGAAAGAAGAGTCAAGAAGAGCTAGGGTGGGGCTGCTGGTTTCAGTTGGGGGAATTTTGTGTTGTTTGACACCACTGAATAGGGAGCTCCCTTCCCACCCCAACTACCTGGCCTGAGACAGCTAAGGCTGCCCAGATGAGGAGACCCTTTCTGTTATACCATCAGAGGAGGAGTGTGCCTGGGCAGCTTCAGCTGTCCCAAATGAAGATATCCCCTCCCCACAACCGAAAAGACTATTTTTGGTTAATATATCTACAAATTCTGATTCCTCCTGGCCTTCCTCTCCCTATCTTCCCCCACAACAGCCCCTTGCCACAAGCCCAAGTACTTGTGTAACAAATTTATTATTTTTACTAATTTTTTTGTTCAACCAACAGTGGGTATGACTCTTCTGCCCCATGGCTTCTCCGTCCTCTCCACTGAGGGGGCCTTCCTATGCTGCAGCCGCTCCTGTAGCCCCATCACCCATTCGGGCTTTTAACGACAAAGCATGGGGTGAAGAGTTACACTCACACAACTATGACTATTGAGGCTTGCCTAAAGGCAACAACCGAGGTTGTCGGCTCCTCAGCTGTTGTCACACCCTCAAAAATGTATGGGAAGGCTGTATTTTTCTTGAAAACCGAGCAGGCAGTGCCCCTGGCCCTGAGCAAGGGGCTCACCGTGGGTGGGACCTTCCTGCCAGTAGACCTCTGGGGGCTGATTCGATCATCCAACATCCCGCCCTTCACTCCCAGTGAACTTCTCCTCTACCACCTGCAGCATCTCGGAGAGGTGAAGTCAGGGATCCACCCCAGTCCCGCTCGGTCTTCGAGAGTACAGCCTTCGACAGGTCTACTCTTTTCGCCGCCAGGTAATTATGCAGCTGGCGCAGGTGGTGGTCACAGAGGGCCACTTCAATGTGGCATTCCAAAGTGCCACCTTTCACATCTTCTGGACCTCAGACGGGATGCAGTGCCACACCTATAAGGGGGTGGGACATGTTCATAAGAGCTGCCCCAACCTCTGGGCCACCAGCTCCACCTCAGCAACCCAGGGTGGTTCCGCCGCACCCCACCCCCCCAACCCCTTACACCTACAACAGACACCGCTCAGGCAGTTCCAGAGGCGGTGGTTTTCATGGTTTCCAGAGGGGAAGACCCATCCGGGTGGAAGGAAGGAGGGGCACAAGTTGAAACATCTGAAAGCGCACCCCCTGGACACAGAGAAACAACCTTGGCCTGAGCTCACATCTGATCCTGAGGAGCCCACCTGCCCGCAGCTGAGCTCAGACCCGAAGAATCTGGGCAGTGGGTTACGGAAGTAGAAGCAGAGACCTCACTGAGATGGCAGTCTCGGAGCCTCTGCACCTCTTCCGGAATGAGGGGGCACCCCTCCTCTGAAGAGGGCTGAGTTACAGGGCCCATCTCCTGTGGAGGGTTAAAACTAACCTGGCCCAAGAAAAAATATCAGAGAGGAATACCAAGGTGCACAGAATACTGGCAGAGAAAATTGCACTAGAGTATGAAAATAGTAAGTTATTAGGTAGGGTCAGACTACAGGAGAAAGTAATCAAGTCTAAATTTGGGTTAATGTGCACATATGTGAATGCACGGAGCTTTGCTAAAAAGACTCGGGAGTTGAATGGCGTAGCAGACTCATGGGGCCATATGGTCTACTGCAGTTCCTATTTCTCGTGCTCTTGTGTTACAGACACAGATTGACAAAGGAAATATGACGTTATGGCTAGAACAGAGACCTGGCTCAAAGGAGGGCAGGACTGGGTGTTAAATATACTGGACACAAGGTGTTCAGAAAAGACAGGAAAGGGAAAAAAGGGTGAGGGTGGCAAGATTGATTAAGAACAGCATTGCAGTGCTAGAGAAAAGGTATGTCCCAGAAGGGTCAAGGACAGAATCTAAATGGCTAGAGCTAAGGAACAAAAGGATGCAGTTACATTGCTCAGTGTTGTCTATAGGCTACCAACTAGTGAGAGGGATGCAGAGGAACAAATTAGTAAGGAAATTACAGAGAAGTACAAAAATGAGAGGGTAGTTATAATGTGGGAATTTTAATTATCCAAACATACACTGGGATAGTAGTAGTATAAAGGGCAGTGGGAGGCAAGAGTATGTTGAGGAAAATTTTCGACAGTAGTTTGTTTCCAGTCCAATGAGAAAGGGGGCACTGCGAGACCTTTTTTTTCTAAATTCGTCCATAGAATGTGGGTGTCGCTGGCTAGGCCTGCATTTATTGCCTGTGAGGTGGTGGTGAGCCTTCTGGAACCGCTGCAGTCCACATGGGGTAGGTACACCCACAGTGCTGTTAGGAAGTGAGTTCCAGGATTTTGACCCAGCGACAGCAAAGGAACAGTGAAATAGTTCCAAGTCAGGATGGTGTGGGGCTTGGAGGGAAACTTGCAGGTGATGGTGTCTCATGCATCTGTGCCGTTGTCCTTCTAGTTGGTAGAGGTCCTGGGTTTGGAAGGTGCTGTCTCAAGAGCCTTGGTGCATTGCTGCAGTGCATCTTGTAGATGGTACACACTGCTGCCACTGTGCGTCGGTGGTGGAGGGAGTGAATGTTTGTGAATGGGGTGCCAATCGAGTGGGCTGCTTTGTCCTGGATGGTGTCGAGCTTCTTGAGTGTTGTTGGAGTTGCACCCATCCAGGCAAGTGCAGAGTATTCCATCACACTCCTGACTTGTGCCTTGTAGATGGTGGACAGGCTTTGGGGAGTCAGGTGGTGAGTTACTCGCCGCAGGATTCCTAGCCTCTGACCTGCTCTTGTAGCCACGGTATTTATATGGCTACTCCAGTTACTCGTCAATAGTAATCCCAGGATGTTGATAGTGGGGGAATTCAATAATCGTAATACCATTGATTGTCATTGGGAGATGGTTAGACCCACTCTTGTTTGAGATGGTCATTGCCTGCTACTTGTGTGGCACAAATGTTATTTGCCACTTATCAGCCCAGGCCTGGATATTGTCCAGGTCTTGCTGCATTTCTACACGGACTGCTTCAGTATCTGAGGAGTTGCAAATCAGTGATCATCCCCACTTCTGAACTTATGACTGAAGTAGCATTATTGATGAAGCAACTGAAGATGGTTGGGTCTGAGACACTCCTGCAGTGATGTCCTGGAGAAGAGATGATTGACCAACAACCACAACCATCTTCTTTCGTGCTAGGCATGACTCCAACCAGCAGGGCTTCTCCACCACCCCCCCGCCCCCGGATTCCCATTGACCTCAGTTTTGCTAGGGCTCCTTGATGCCATACTCTGTCAAATGCTGCCTTGATGTCAAAGGCAGTCACTCTCACCTCACCTCGAGTTCAGCTCTTTTGTCCGCGTTTTAGTTTAGTTTAGATTTACAGCACTGAAACAGGCCCTTTGGCCCACCGAGTCTGTGCCAACCATCAACCACCCATTTATACTAATCCTACACTAATTCCATATTCCTACCACATCCCCACCTGTCCCTATATTTCCCTGCCACCTACCTATACTAGGGGCAATTTATAATGGCCAATTAACCTATCAACCTGCAAGTCTTTGATATGTGGGAGGAAACCGGAGCACCCGGAGGAAACCCACGCAGACACAGGGAGAACTTGCAAACTCCACACAGGCAGTACCCAGAATTGAACCCAGGTCGCTGGAGCTGTGAGGCTGCGGTGCTAACCACTGCGCCGCCCCTTGACCCAAGGCTGTAACGAGGTCAGGAGCTGAGTGGGCATGGCGGAACCCAAACTGAGCATCACTGAGCAGGCTATTGCTAAGCAAGTGCCACTTGATAGCACGGTCGACAACACCTTTCATCACTTTACTGATGATTGAGAGTAGACTGACTGGGTGGTAATTGGCTGGGTTGGACTTGTCCTGCTTTTTATGTACAGGACATACCTAGGCAATTTTCCACATTGCCGGGTAAATGCCACTGTTGTACCCGGTCCTTGGGAATGAGGTGGGCCAAGTGGATCAAGTTTGAGTAGGAGAATACTTAGTGGACAGTGATCATTGTATCATCAGGTTTAGGCTGACGATGGAAAAAGACTAAGATCAACCAGGGGAATGCCAACTTCAGTGCAAGAACAGAGCTGGGTTAAATAATTTGGAGTCAAAGGTTGGCAGGAAAAATTGCAGCTGAACAATGGGCTACCTTCAAAGAAGAGGCAGTGGGGAAAGATGGCGGAGATGATCGGCCATGATCCATTTGAATGACGGAGGCTTGATGGGCTGAATGGCCTACTCCTGCTCCTATTCCGTATGAACTTATCCGATAGTTCAGGCAGTCAAGGTGTGTTCCCTCAAAGCGGCAAGGTAAAGGGAAGGTGAACACATCCAGAGCTCCCAGCATGACAAGACAGATAGAGATTAAGATAAAGAAAAAGTGTGCTCATGACCGATGCCAGATAGAAAATACTATCAAGAACCAGGCTGAATTTTTTTTTAAACTTTCACGGGATGTGGGCAACACAAGCATTGGTTGCCCATCCTTAATTGTCCTTGAAAACTGAGCAGCTTTCAGAGGACAGTTAGGGTGGAGTCTTGTATCTGCTGGAATTTAGAAGAGTAAAAGGCAACTTGATTGAAACATAAAAGATCCTGAGGGGTCTTGACAGGGTGGATCTGGAAAGGATGTTTCCTCTTGTGGGAGAATCTAGAACTCGGTCACTGTTTAAAAATAAGGGGTCACCCATTTAAGACAGATAAGGAGAAATTCTTTCTCTTAGAGGGTCGTGAGTCTTTGGAATTCTCTTCCTCAAAAGGCGGTGGGATCAGAGTCTTTGAATGTGGAGTAATCAGTTCAGCCATTAATTTATTAAATGGCAGAGCAGGCTCGAAGGGTCAAGTGGCCTACTCCTGCTCCTAATTCGTATGTTCGAATCACATGTAGGCCAAAGCAGAACAGGTAAGGACAGCAGATTTCTTTCCCTAAAGGACATTAGTGAAACAGGTCAGTTTGTACGACGATCGGTGATAGTTTCATGGCACCATGACTGAGACTAGCGTTCAATTCCAGATTTTTACTAATTAATTGAAATTATTTAATTACATAGAAACATAGAAAATAGGAGCAGGAGTAGGCCATTCAGCCCGCTCCGCCATTCATCATGATCATGGCTGATCATCCAACTCAGTAATCTGTTCCCGCTTTTTCCACATACCCTTTGATCCCTTTAAACCAAAGAGCTATATCTAACTCCTTCTTGACGACATACAATGTAAGGAGGCATGGGATACAGGGAAATTTGGCTGTCTGGATACAGAATTGGCTGGCCCATAGAAGACAGAGGGTGGTAGTAGATGGAAATTATTCAGCCTGGAGCTCGGTGACCAGTGGTGTTCCGCAGGGATCTGTTCTGGGATCTCTGTTCTTTGTGATTTTTATAAATGACTTGAATGAGGAAGTGGAAGGCTGGGTTAGTAAGTTTGCCGATGACACAAAGGTTGCTGGAGTTGTGGATAGTGTGGAGGGCTGTTGTAGGTTGCAACGGGACATTGACAGGATGCAGAGCTGGGCTGAGAAGTGGCAGATGGAGTTCAACCTGGAAAAGTGTGAAGTGATTCATTTCGGAAGGTCGAATTTGAATGCCGAATACAGGCTTAAAGACAGGATTCTTGGTAGTGTGGAGGAACAGAGGGATCTTGGGGTCCATGTCCATAGATCCCTCAAAGTTGCCACCCAGGTTGATAGGGTTGTTAAGAAGGCGTATGGGGTGTTGGCTTTCATTAACAGGGGATCGAGTTTAAGAGCCGCGAGGTTATGCTGCAGCTCTATAAAGCCCTGGTTCGACCACACTTGGAATATTGTGTTCAGTTCTGGTCGCCTCATTATAGGAAGGATGTGGAAGCTTTAGAGAGGGTGCAGAGGAGATTTACCAGGATGCTGCCTGGACTGGAGGGCATGTCTTATGAAGAAAGGTTGAGGGAGCTTGGGCTTTTCTCATTGGAGCGAAGAAGGATGAGAGGTGACTTGATAGAAGTGTACAAGATGATGAGAGGCATAGATAGAGTGGATAGCCGGAGACTTCTTCCCAGGGTGGAAAGGGCTATCACCAGGGGGCATAATTTTAAGGTGATTGGAGGAAGGTTTCGGGGAGATGTCAGAGGTAGGTTCTTTACACAGAGAGTGGTGGGTGCGTGGAATGCACTGCCAGCGGTGACAGTAGAAGCAGATACATTAGGGACATTTAAGCGACTCTTGGATAGGTACATGGATGATAGTAGAATGAAGGGTATGTAGGTAGTTTGATCTTAGAGTAGGTTAAAGGTTCGGCACAACATCGTGGGCTGAAGGGCCTGTACTGTGCTGTATTGTTCTATGTTATACCCTGTCAAGTCCTGTTAGAATTTTATAGGCTTCTATGAGATTCCCCCTCACTCTTCTGAACTCCAGCGAGTACAATCCTAACCGACTCAAGCTCATGTCAGTCCCGCCATCCCAGAAATCAGTCTGGTAAACCTTTGCTGCACTCCCTCGATAGCAAGAACATCCTTCCTCAGATAAGGAGACCAAAACTGCAGACAATATTCCAGGTGTGGCTTCACCAAGGCCCTGTATAATTGCAGCAAGACATCGCTGCTCCTGTACTTGAATCCTCTCGCTATGAAGGCCAACATACCATTTGCCTTTTTTACTGCCTGTTGCACCTGCATGCTTACCTTCAGAGACTGGTGTACGAGAACACCCAGGTCTCAATGCAAAATCCCCTCCCTCAGTTTATAGCTGTTCAGATAATAATCTGCCTTCCTGTTTTTGCTACCAAAGTGGATAACCTCACATTTATACACATTATACTGCATCTGCCATGCATTAGCCCACTCAACTTGTCGAAATCACCCTGAATCCTCCTCACAACTCACCCCGTTCTGTGTCATCTGCAAATTTGGAGATATTACATTTAGTGCCCTCATCTAAATCATTCATGTATATTGTGAATAGCTGCAGTCTTAGCACCGATGCCTGCGGTACCCCACTAATCACTAGTTAATTGAATATAAATTCCACCAGCTGCCATGGTAGGATTTGAACCCATGGTCCCAGGGCATTAGCCTGAATTTCTGAATTACCAGTTCAGGTACAACACCACTACGCCACCATTCAGAGGGGAAGTGAAAAAGCAATAAGAAAAGCAAAGAGAGAGCATGAAAAGGGACTGGCACTTAACATAAAAGGGAATCCCAACGTTTTCTATAGTTTATCTAAATATTTAAGCGTGGTAAAAGGAGGGATGAGGCTGAATAGGGATCAAAAAGGGGATTTGCGCATTGATGCAGAGGACACAGCTGAGGTACTAAATGAATACTTGTCCTCTGTCTTTACAAAGATGCTGCAACCCAGGCAATGGTGAAAGAGAAGGTAATTCAGACACTAGAAGGGTTTAACATTGATAAGGCGGTATGCGATAGGCTGTCTGTACTTAAAGTGGATAATGCACCAGGACCAGATGAGATCCATCCAAGGATACTGAGGGAAGTCAGGATGCACTAACCATAATTTTTCAGTCTTCCTTAGACTCAGAGGTGGTGCCAGAGGACTAGAGAATTGTTCAAAAAAGGATGTGAAAGATAAACCCAGCAACTATACAGTCAGTTTGACTTCAATGGTGGGGAAAATTCTAGAAAGAACAATTTGTGACAAAATTAATCGTCACATGTACAAATGCCAGTTAAAGAAAGCCAGCATGGATTGCTTAAGGGACATCATGGTTCACTAACTCACTGGAGTTTTTTGAGGAGGTAACAGAGAGGGTTGATGAAGGCAATGCTGTCAATGTGTGTAAATAGATTTTCAAAAGGCGTTCGATAGAGTGCCACAACAGACTTGTCAGCAAAGTTATAGCTCATGGAATAAACAGAACAGTCGCAAAATGGATACGGAATTGGCAGAGTGACAGGAAATAAAGAGTATCGGTTAACGGATGTTTTACAGGCTGGAGGAAGGTTTGAAGTGGAGTTCCCCAGGGGTCAGTGTTGGGACCCTTGCTTTTCCTTATATTAATGACATGGACCTTGGTGTACAGGGCATAATTTCAAAGTTTGCAGATGACACGAATCTTGGAATCATTGTGAACTGTGAGGCAGATAGTGCAGATAGACAAGTTGGTAGAAGTTGGATCATTGGGATCTCTTCTGGTGCAGAGGTGACATGGACAAGGAGGACAGGTTGCACCAAAACTGGAGGGGGACCAATATCCTTGCGGGGAGGTTTGCGAGTTCTACGCGGGAGGGTTTAAACTAGTCTTGCAGCAGGGTGGGACCCAAAGTAGTAGTCTCTCCGCTGAGATAGTTGAGGCAAATGTAGAGGTTAAAGCAAGCAAGTCCAGTAGACAGGCCGGGCAGGGGCAGGACAGGGAGCGTGGAAGGTCTGGTAGGCTAAACTGCATTTACTTTAATGCAAGAAGCCTTACAGGTAAGGTAGATGAACTCAGGGCATGGATCGGTACATGGGATTGTGATATTATAGCTATTACGGAAACGTGGTTGAGGGATGGGCAGGACTGGCAGCTCAATGTTCTGGGGTACCGATCCTTCCGACATGACAGAGGTGGAGGTAAGAGAGGAGGGAGAGTTGCACTATTGATTAAGGAGGACATCACAGCAGTATTTAGAGAGGATATCCCAGGGGGAATGTCCAGCGAGGCCATATGGGTAGAACTTAGAAATAAGAAAGGGGTGATCACTTTGATGGGATTATACTATAGGCCCCCCAATAGTCAGAGGGAAGTGGAGGAGCATATATGTTGGGTAATCACAGATAGGTGTAGGAATTATAGGGTTGTAATAGGTGATTTTAACTTCCCTAATATTGACTGGGACTGCCTTAGTGCTAAGGGATCAGATGGGGAAGAATTTGTTAAGTATGTCCAGGATAGTTTTCTGAAGCAGTATGTGGATGGCCCTACTAGAGAAGGGGCTACACTCGACCTCCTCTTAGGAAATGAGGATGGGCAGGTGGTTGATGTGTCAGTGGGTGAGCACTTTGGGACCAGTGACCATAACTATTAGCTTCAAGATAGTTACGGAAAAGGATAGGACTGGTCCTCAGGTTGAAGTCCTAAATTGGGGGAAGGCCAATTCCGATGGCATCCGACAGGAACTCTCAAAAGTTGAATGGGAGAGGCTGTTTACAGGTAAAGGGACGTCTGGCAAGTGGGAGGCTTCTAAAAGTGAGATAGGAAGAGTTCAGGGCCAGCATGTTCCTGTTAGATGGAAGGGCCAGGCTGGCAAGTTTAGGGAACTTTGGTTGACGAGGGATATTGAGGGTCTGGTCAGGACAAAGAAGGAGACATATGTCAGGTATAGGCAGCTGGGATCGAGCGAGTCCCTCGAGCAGTATAGGGGATGTAGGACTACACTTAAGAAGGAAATGAGGAGGGCAAAAAGGGGCCATGAGATTTCCCTGGCAGGTAAGATAAAAGGAGAATCCTAAAAGATTCTATAAGTTTATTAAAAGTAAAAAGGTAGCTAGGGAAAGAGTAGGCCCCCTTAAAGATCAGTGTGGCAATCTATGTGTGGTGCCACGGGAAACGGGCGAGGTCTTAAATGAATATTTCTCATCCATATTTACCGTGGAGGTGGTCATGGAAGCTAGTGAGTTCAAGGGAGGGAACACCGATATCCTGGAGCATATCAACATTACAAAGGAGGCGTTGTTGGAGGTCTTGAAGCACATTAAGGTGGATAAATCCCCAGGGCCTGACCAGGTGTATCCTAGGATGCTATGGGAAGCAAGGGAGGAGATTGCAGCGGCCCTGGCAGAAATTGTTGCATCATCGTTAGCCACGGGTGAGGTACCGGAAGACTGGAGAATAGCTAATGTTGTGCCTTTATTGAAGAAGGGCAGCACGGATAAGCCAGGGAACTACAGGCCGATGAGCCTTACATCAGTGGTGGGAACATTATTGGAAGGGATTCTGAGAGACAGGATTTATATGCATCTGGAATGGCAAGATCTGATTAGGGATAGTCAGCATGGCTTTGTGCGTGAGAAATCATGTCTCATGAATTTGATTGAGTTTTTCGAGGAGGTGACCAAGAGGATTGACAAGAGCAGGGCGATGGATGTTGTCTACATGGACTTTAGCAAGGCCTTTGACAAGGTCCCACATTGTCGGCTGGTCCAAAAGGTTCAAACACACAGGATCCAGGGAGAGCTAGCAAATTGGATACAAAATTGGCTTGGTGATAGGAGGCAGAGGGTGGTAGTGGAGGGTTGCTTTTCAGATTGGAGGCCGGTGACCAATGGTGTGCCGCAGGGATCGGTGCTGGGCCCTCTGTCGTTTGTCATATATGTTAATGACCTGGATGTGAATGTAAGGGGCATGATTAGTAAGTTAGCAGATGACAGCAAAATTGGTGGTATAGTGGACAGTGAAGAAGTTTGTGTAAGGTTACAACAGGATACAGATCAACTGGGAAAGTGGGCAAGGGATTGGCAAATGGAATTTAATGCAGACAAGTGCGAAGTGATGCATTTTGGGAAGGTAAACCAGAGCAGGACTTTTTTTTTTTTAATTCATTCGTAGGATTTGGGTGTCGCTGGCTAGGCCAGCATTTATTGCCCATCCCTAATTGCCCTTGAACTGAGTGGCTTGCTAGGCCATTTCAGAGGGTATTTAAGAGTCAACCACATTGCTATGGGTCTGGACACACATCTCGACCAGACCAGGCAAGGACGGCAGATTTCCTTCCCTAAAGGGCATTAGTGAACCAGATGGGTTTTTACAACAATTGACAATGGTTTCATGGTCACCATTCGACTAGCTTTTAATTCCAGATTTTTTTTTTAATTAATTGAATTCAAATTTCACAATCGGCCTTGGTGGGATTTGAACCCATGTCCCCAGAGCATTAGCCTGTGCCTCCAGATTACTAGTCCAGTGACATTACCACTACGCCACCGCCTCCCCTACAGTGACTGGCAGGGCCTTGGGGAGTGTTGTTGAGCAGAGACACCTTGGGGTGCAAGTACATAGTTCCCTGAAAGTGGCAACACAGGTAGACAGGGTGGTGAAGAAGGCGTATGGCATGCTTGCCTTCATCGGCCGAGGCATTGAGTACGAGAGTTGGGACGTCATGTTACAGTTGTACATAACGTTGGTTAGGCCGCATTTGGAGTACTGTGTGCAGTTCTGGTTGCTGCACTACAGGAAAGATGTGATTAAGCTAGAGAGGGTGCAGAAAAGATTCACAAGGATGTTGCCTGGTTTGGAGGGCTTGAGTTATAAAAGAGAGATTGGATAGGCTGGGTCTGTTTTCCCTGGAGCGAAGGAGGCGGAGAGGGGACATGATAGAGGTATATAAAATTGAGATAGATAGGGTAGATAGCCAGAGTCTGTTTCCCATGGTAGGGGTGAGTAAAACTAGAGGGCATAGATTTAAGGTGAGAGGGAGGAGGTTTAAAGGGGTAAATTTTTCACGCAAAGAATAGTGGGTATGTGGAATGAGCTGCCAGAGGAGGTGGTGGAGGCAGAAACAGTAGCGACATTTAACAGGCATCTGGACAGGTACTTGAATGAGCAAGGCTTAGAGGGATATGGAATTAATGCAGGCAGGTGGGATTAGTATAGCTAGGCATTATGGTCGGCATGGATGCGGTGGACCGAAGGGCCTGATTCTAAGCGGTACGATGCTATGACTGATGGGCGAACAAGAGGCAGATGAAGTTCAATGCTGAGAAATGTGAAGTGATACATTTTGGTAGCAAGAACACGCAGAGACAATATATAAGAGAGGGTACAATTCTAAAGGGGGTACAAAAGCAAAGGGAGCTGAGTGTATATGTGTACAAGTCATTGAAGGTGGCAGGACATGTTGAAAGAGTGGTTAATAAAGTATACAGTATTCTAGGTTTTATTAATCGAGGCATAGAGTACAAGAGCGAGGAGGTTATGTTGAACTTGTATAAAGACAGTAGTTAGGCCTCAGCTGGAGGAACTGTTCTGGGCGGCGCACTTTAGGAAGGATGTGAAGGCATTAGACAAGGCGCAGAAAAGATTCACGAGAATGGTTCCAGGGATGAGGAACTTCAATTATGAAAATAAATTGGAGAAGTTGGGGCTGTTTTCCTTGAAGAGAAGGCTGAGAGGAGATTTGATAGAGGTATTCAAAATCATGAGTGATCTAGACACAGTAGAGAAACAACTGTTCCCACTCGTGAAAAACAATCGAGAATGAGAGGGGACAAATTTAAAGTAATTGGTAAAAGCAAAAAAGTGACACGAGGAGAAACCTTTTTACTCAATGAGTGTTTAAGATCTGGAATTCACTACCCGAGAGTGTGGTGGAGGCAGGTTCAATTGAAACAATCCAAAGAGAATTAGATCGTTATATGAAAAGGAAGGTGGTCAGGGTTATGGGGAGAAGGCAGGGGAGCAGCAATGAATGAACTGCTCTTTTGGAGAGCCGGTGCGGACACGATAGCCGAATGGCCTCCTTCTGCACTAACAATTCTGGTCCTCGGGCACCCCACCAGCAGCCCTTACCTGGTACCCTCCATCCCTCAAGGGGAGGGGTCAGGGAAGCCCCTGTACGTTTGTTAACTCCCGGGGAAGGGCGAGGGGAGTTGCTGGTGGTGGGGGAACCTCTGGACTCCACGGGAGACAACACTCCATCTGCCACTGCATTGGGTGCCCTGAGTGGAGGGGAAGGTGAGGCCCCTAAGGGTCGGCCCTCCCAGCGAAACTCTGGTCCCACTCAGGATGCTAAATGAAAATAATTCCTGACAAGCCTGTGGGCACGAGATGGCGTCCTCACTTGGCTTCTGGTTCCGTCTCCGGCTGGATTTCCAGAGTCCAAAACAACAGTCTTCTCCGGGCCTCTCAATGGCCCAGGGACGGCGCGGCCAGGATGTCTGCCCCAGTGTGATGGTTGCGTCGGCTGCTGGCGGAGACTACACGGAGGAGGATGGGGACTCGGTGTGGGGCACGGAGGACCATACTGAATCCACCACTAGTGAGATGGTGGACTCTCTCTTACCTCCTGCCGAGTTTCCTTTCATCCCCACTGCAGAACTCCAGGACTTCCTTGCTACCTGCAGCGGTTGCCGCAATAAAGTTCAGCTGGTCCTCACCCAGTGGTCAAATTGGGTGATCATCCAGTCCGTCCATACCGCCTTCAGGAAGGGGCTGGAGGGGCACATGCGTGAAACTGGTTGTAATGCGCCAGAACAATGAGTTCCTCTCTGGGTTGCTGAGGGAGTGGAAGGTGAAGTAGACTTTCGCTCTCTCCTCACACTAAAGTGTCAGTGACGGGATCAAAGCACTTTTGACATGAAGATAACCATAGCCAGCCTCAACATCAATGGCAGGTCAGGGTCTCTCTCCGCAGATTTCATAATCTCGGTCTTCAGGAAAGGGAAGTACGCAATGAGCTCTCTACAAGAAACCCACACCGTTCCAAGAGATAACACCACCTGGCTCCTGGAGTGGCAAGGTGGGGTCTACATTAGTCACTTCACCCCTATTTCTAGTCGGGTGGCTATCTTGTTGGCCCCAATCTTTCAGCCAGAGATCTTGGGAGTCAAGGAGTTGGTGCCAGGCCGCTTGCTCCACCTCACCAATCGCCTGGTTAGCATACAGCTCCATTTTGTGAACATGAGAACCCAGGCCCAACAGGTTGCAAGCATGCTTCAGTGTCCGCTCTCTTGAGCTCCATCGATAGCGGCGAGTGCATCATTCTCAAAGGGGATTTCAACCTGACCCTCGAGGCGAGGGATTGCTGTAATCCCCAGCGCAGCCAAGCATTAATGGAGAAGTTGAAAGAACTGATCAGCTCCCTTGGCTTGGTGGATGTCTGGCGGAATCTCCATCCCGACTCCAGCGCCTTCACCTGGAGGTCTAGAGGAGGAGGGCCCCGAATTGACCACTTCTAAATTTCCCAAGCCTACAATTACGATGTCTGGGTTGCCTCGATGCGGCAGGTGCCATGCTCGGACAATCAGTTGGTGTGTGCAGAGCTCACTCCGCTCCGCAAAGGGTGGGGTCTGCATAAGTTTTTTTTTTTTAAATTCATTCACGGGATGTGCGCATCACTGGCTAGGCCAGCATTTATTACCCATTCCTAATTGCCCTCGAGATGGCGGTGAGGAGCTGCCTTCTTGAACCACTGCTGTCCATGTAAGGTAGGTACACCCACAGTGCTGTTAGGAAGGGAGTTCCAGGATTCTGACCAGCGACAGTGAAGGAACAGCAATATAGTTCCAAGTCAGGATGGTGGGTGACTTGGAGGGGAACTTACAGGTGGTGGTGTTCCCATGCATTTGCTGCCCTTGTCCTTCTAGTTGGTAGAGGTCATGGGTTTCAAAAAGGTGCTGTCTAAGGAGCCTTGCTGCGTTGCTGCAGTGCATCTTGCAGATGATACACACTGCTGCCACTATGCGTCGGTGGTAGAGGGAGTGAATGTTTGTAGATGGTGTGCCAATCAAGCAGCTGCTTGGTCCTGGATGGTGTCGAGCTTCTTGAGTGTTGTTGGAGCTGCACCCATCCAGGCAAGTGGCGAGTATCCCATCACACTCCTGACTTGTGCCTTGTGGATGGTGGAAAGTCAGGAGGAGAGTTACTCACTGCAGGATTCTGAGTCTCTGACCTGCTCTTGCAGCCACGGTATTTATATGGCTGCTCCAGTTCAGTGTCTGGTCCCACATCCAAATCATTGATATATAGTGAACAGCTGGGGTCCAGGTACAGATCCTTGTGGTACCCCACTAGTCACAGCCTACCAACACGAGAATGACCCGTTTATTCCTACTCAATGTTTTCGGCCTGTTCACCAATCCTTAATCCATGCCAGTATATTATCTCTTATCCCATGTGATGTAGTTTTGCTGACCAATCCTTTGATAATCCAAGTATACTATGTCCACCAGGCCACTTTATCAATTCGGTTACTAACATCCTCAAAAAACTCCAACAGCTTTGTCAAACATGATTTCCCATTCATAAATCAATGTTGACTATGCCCAGATTATCCAAGTGTCCATTTATCACATCCTTTACAAAAGATTCTAACATTTTTCCCTACTACTGATCGAAGACTAACAGATCTGTAGTTCCCTGTTTTCTCTCTGCCACTCTTAAATAGTGGAGAGACATTTGCGATCTTCCAATCTGCCAGGAACCATTCCAGAATCTATAGAATTTTGGATGATGATCACTAATGCATTCACCATCTCCACAGCTACTTCTTTCAACACTCTGGGATGTAGAATATCAAAGAACAAAGAAGAAAGAACAGTACAGTACAGGAACAGGCCATTCGGCACTCCAAGCCTGCACCGATCTTGATGGCAGTCTAAACTAAAACCTTCTGCGCTTCTGGGGACCGTATCCCTCTATTCCCATCCTATTCATGCATTTGTCGAGATGCCTCTTAAACGTCGCTATCGTACCTGCTTCCACCACCTCCTCCCGGCAGCAAGTTCCAGGCACTCACCACCCTCTGTGTAAAGAACTTGCCTCGCACATCCCCTCTAAACTTTGCCCCTCACACCTTAAACCTATGTCCCCTAGTAACTGACTCTTCCACCCTGGGAAAAAGTTTCTGACTCTGTCCATGCCGCTCATAACTTTGTAAACCTCTATCATGTCGCCCCTCCACCTCCGTCGTTCCAGTGAAAACAATCCGAGTTTATCCAGCCTCACCTCATAGCCAATGCCCTCCAGACCAGGCAACATCCTGGTAAACCTCTTCTGTACCGTTTCCAAAGCCTCCACGTCCTTCTGGTAGCGTAGCGACCAGAATTGCACGCAATATTCCAAGTGTGGCCTAACTAAAGTTCTGTACAGCTGCAGCATGACTTGCCAATTTTTATACTCTATGCCCCGACCGATGAAGGCAAGCATGCTGTATGCCTTCTTGACTACCTTATCCACGTGTTGCCACTTTCAGTGACCTGTGGACCTGTACACCCAGATCTCTCTGCCTGTCAACACTCCTCAGGGTTCTGCTATTTACTGTCTACCTCCCACCTGCATTAGACCTTCCAAAATGCATTATCTCACATTTGTCCGGATTAAACTCCATCTGCCATTTCTCCGCCCAAGTCTCCAACCGATCTATATCCTGCTGTATCCTCTGACAATCCTCATCATTATCCGCAACTCCACCAACCTTTGTGTCGTCCGCAAACTTACTAATCAGACCAGCTACATTTTCCTCCAAATCATTTATATATACTACAAACAGCAAAAGTCCCAGCACTGATCCCTGCGGAACACCACTAGTCACAGCCCTCCTGGTCCTGGGGACTTATCAACCTTCAGCCCCATTAAATTTCTCCAATATGACCCTCTTACTAATACTAATTTCCTTCAATTCCTCATTCCCCTGAATCCCTTGGATCTCTAATTCTGGGAGACTACTTCTATCTTCCTCAGGTGAAGCCAGACACAAAGTAAGCATTTAGCTTCTCTGCCATTTCTCTATTCCCAATTGTAACTTCTCCTGACTCTGCCTGTAATGGACCCACATTTGTCTTAGCCAAACGTTTCCTTTTTACGTACCTATAGAAACTTTTATAGTTCATTTTTATGTTTTTTGCTCATTTACATTCATATTCTATTCTCCCTTTATCAGTTTCTTGGTCCTCCTTTGCTGTATTCTACAATCTTCAGGTTTACTATTATTTCTGACAACTTTATCCACCTTTCCTTTTAATCTTATACAATCCTTAACTTAGCCATGGTTGGCTGCCTTCACCTTTGGGGTTTTTGTGCATTTTCTGCCACATCCTCTGTGCGGATCAATTGGGAGAAATGTTCCAGACTCCTGGTGGGTCAGTGGCAGGTGGACTCCCTGCCGGAGGAGTTAACACCTTTTATGTGAACCACCATGCACCTCCTCTACCGAGGAGGTCCACCTGAGCGCTGCTGAGGAAGCCTGGCCAGCAGACTAGCAGGAGTTCAAGGAGAAAGTCACCACTTGGCTCGGGCGCTGGACAGCACTGCTCCAAGTGCTTTCCAACAGGGGCTGAGCGCTGGTCGTAAACCAGCCGGTGGCCTCGATGCTGTGGTACTAGTTGGTCACTATGGTCCCTCCGCACTGCATTTGTCATCAGGATTCAAAAGAAGCTCGCCGATTTCTTCAGGGGTAAGAGGAAACACTGGGTCTCTGCCATGGTCCTGAATCTCCCCAGGGAGATCAGTCGCTGGTGTGTCCATACGCAGGCTGTGAAGCCTGCCGAGATAACTGCCCTTTGAACCCTGCAGAGGTACCCATACCTCGAGCGTCCTCCCAGATGGCATGTGCTGGTGACTTATTTTTTCCAGCCAGAGGCACTGCCTTCAAGGCAACACACTGCTCCCGGTGGTAACTCTTAGCCGCTCTCTGAGGGAGTTGCCTGTCTTTTACTAGGATCTGATAAAGGGTCACTGACCTGAAACTTTAACTCTGCTTCTCTCTCCACAGATGCTGCCAGACCTGCTGAGTGATTCCAGCATTTCTTGTTTTTAATTTCAGATTTCCAGCATCTGCAATAGTTTGCTTTTATTTTACTGGGATCTATTCAGAGGAGTACATCAGCATTGTGTTACATCCCCAAAACTGTTCAACCTGCACACTGAAACTATCTCCAGAGATACAGAACATCTACCCGGTTGCAATATCGGTGGGTTAAACGTCGTTACCTTCAGATACACAGACAACACTGCAATGATTGCAGAGTCAGAAGAGGCCCTACAGGAAATTGTGAATGAAATGAATGCAAGGAGTGTGGAATATGGATTAAGAATAAATGTGAAGAAAACCAAGACAATGGTGATAAGCAGAAGTGAAAATTGAAGTAAATGGACAAGTCCTGGAACAACTGAAAAGGTTTACATACGTTGGGCAGCTTATCACAGATGATGGGAGATGTGGAGATCCAAAGCAGAATGGAGATAGCCAAGACCAACTGTCAGAATGAAGGACTTGTTACCAAAGAAACTGACCCTGAATCCTAGGAAAAGAATGCTGAGGTGCTACATTTTGTCATCTATGTTATATGCCTCGGAGATATGGACAACAAATAAAGAGACAATTTATAAGTTGAATGCATTTGAGATGTGGACATATCAGAGGATGTTCCGTCTATCTTACACGGACAGAAAGACTAATGAGGAAGTGCTAGAAATGACTGGAGAGAGGAAATTAGTGCATAACATCAAAGAGAGAAAGATACAATACTTCAGTCACATCATTATAGCAGAAGGTAGACAGAGACAATTATTGGAAGGAAAGATCGATGAAAAATGTAGGAATAGGAAGCAGAAAAGTAAATGAATGATAGATATAACGGACTGGAAGCAGTTAACCTCTGCAGAATATGTAAGGACAGCACAGGACAGACAGAGGTGGAGCTCTATGACAGTCAACCTTCTGGGAAGACATCAACGAACAATTCAGAGTCTGGAACATGGTCACCTCCAGTCAGGGCACTCCCCCGCTGGCAAAGCAGAAGGCTCTGGAGGTCGGGGCGGCCGGATCTGGGCACGGGCCGACAGGTGGAGGAGTAGCCGATGCCTCCGGGATGCCCCTCTCTGCAGGTGAGGAGAGGACTTGGGAGTGCGAAGTAAAGCCTGGCTACCCAACACGACCCCGACTTGTAGTCGGGGTCGGGTCGCAATTCAAAGTCCAGCATTTGAGCTCGGGTCGGTCTGGACACTGCTTCCAGGAAGTCACGGGATCAGGCTTACCCATGATTCCCCAGAACTCCAGCTGCAGGAATAGCCTGCTGCCAGAACAGATGAAGGAGATTCTGGTCAGGTCGGGTACGAAAAAAAATTAAAGGGCTCGGGTTGGCTGTGGTCGGGTCAGGCTTTAATTTTATACCCGAGCCAGATTTTAGTATGAAGCCCTCCCCGGCCCAGCTGACTCCCACTCGGCCGTAACTGTTCATTGGATGTAGGCCCCAAAACCTCCTTGGGAGCTGGTACCACACAACCTGAGCCGCCCCTCAGAAATGCCTGCGTGCCAATCCACACTCTGCGGAGGGGTTTCCTGTGCGGGCTGCTCCTGCACACGCTTCACTTACTCACCCTCATCTGTGGCCCTGACACGCTTTGGCGGTCAGTGTTACTACCTGGCTACGAGGGAAATCCCCGGTGGAGGTCTCTCTACGCAGGAGTCTTCCCCCTTTACATTGGGAACCTGGGGTGGAGGGTGCTGCACAGGGTAGTCCCATACAATAGATTTTAAGTAGATTCACTGACTCCCAGGCCGCCTGTAATTTCTGCAGCCTGAGAGTCCGCATTCCATGTTTATTTGGAGTGTGCGAGGTTGCAGCCCCTATTAGAATATTGAAGGGGGCTGCTCCTCAAGTTTTAGTTGCACTTGTGCCCCACACTCCTGATCTTTGAGCATTCGGTACGGACAGGGGCGGGCCGGGAGGAGGATCTCCTTGTTAGTCTGCTCCTGGGCCCAGCCAAGGCTTGTCCACGCCCGCGTGTCCCTGGAAAGGGAGCATGCAATGTCCACTAGTTCGCTTGAGGCCTTCCGCGACCGGTAGACACTGCAGGGGCTGGAGTCCATCATAGAGGCAGAGATTTTAATTTTTTTGTTTTATTTATGTTTTTAAATAATTAGAATTCTGATGAAAGGTCACAGACCAGAAATGTTATCTCTGCTTCTCTCTCCACAGATGCTGCCTTCTGAGTATTTCCAGCACTTGCTGTTTTGTGCATTCCTCATGTCTGCGCCCAGGTAAGAAGTGTCAGCAGGACTAACAATCACAGGGCTAACCCCTGCCCATCTGAGGAAAAGTGTCAGTGTGGAGGGTGGGCTGCTGAGGGGCTTTGTATACTTGATCTTGCCATTTGGGACTGGACGGAACTCATTTCACTCAGCACACACAACAGTTTAAAAGAAAAAAAAGGAAAAATGATTGGGCTGGAGTTCAATCCAGGGGCAGGGGTGAAAGGTTGAATTTTGATGTTTGGCAGGGGATTCTGAGTATTTTTTCTGTTGTTTGATAAGGTGTTTACAAGATACTATGGTTATTGGTTTGAAAGGTTCATTTACCCTCAGCTCTCTAAGCAATCCCTCCACGTGATCCTTGTTGTCTTTGTGTACGTTGCAGTCGTTATATTTTTCCTTCATGGAGTGCAGCCAGCTTTGGAATTTCTCCCGATTATCCGTGTATTGCTGATGCTCTTGTACAATTGCTTCCAAAACTCTCACTTTTTTCTGAAACAGGAAAACAGATCTGAAATCAAGCAGCATTTGATCCACTGCTAGTTTATTCCTTTCCAGTTGTCTACTTCCTGGGGCCAGCACCTGCCACCCCCCCACCCTGTCCCAGGGCATTTCCAATATGTCGTCTTCTTGCAACTGAGGATTTCCCCCACCGTGGTTGACAGGTTCCTCAATTTTGTCCATTCTATTCCCTACATTTGTGCTCTCATTCCTTCCCCCTCCCTCCTGGAACCATGATCGGGTTCATCTTGTCCTCACCTTCCACCCCATCCTCAATATTCAGCAAATCATCCTTCTCCATTTTAAACACCTCCAGCGTGATGCCACCACCAAAGACAGGGGTAGGCAGTAGCGTAGTGGTATCACTGGACTAGTAACCCAGAGTACTGCTCTGGGGACATGGGTTCGAATCCCACCACAGCAGAAGGTGGAATTTGAATTTAATTAATAAATCTGGAATTAAAAGCTAGTCTAATGATGGCCATGAAACCATTTTCGTTTTTGTAAAAACTCACCTGGTTCACTAATGTCCTTCAGGGAAGGAAATCTGCTGTCATTACCTGGTCTGGCCTGCATGTGACTCCAGACCCACAGCAACGTGGTTAACTGTTACATGCTCTCGGAAATAGCCTAGCAAGCCACTCAGTTGTACCTAACCGCCAGGAAGTCAATAAAAAAGGAATGAAACCGGATGGACCACCTGGCATCACCCTAGGAAACGACAACGGCAAACCCAGCCCTGTCGACCCTGCAAAGTCCTCCTTACTAACATCTGGGGCTTGTGCCAAAGTTGGGAGAGCTGTCCCACAGGCTAGACAAGCAACAGCCTGACATAGTCATACTCACGGAAACATAACTTACAGACAATGTCCCAGACAGTGCCATCACTATCCCCGGGTATGTCCTGGCCCACCGGCAGGACAGACTCACCAGAGGTGGCGGCACAGAGGTATACAGTAGGGAGGGAGTTGCCCTGGGAATCCTCAACGTCGACTTTGAACCCCATGAAGTCCCATGGCGTCAGGCCAATCATGGGCAAGGAAACCTCCTACTGATTACCACCTACCACCCTCCCTCAACTGATGACTCAGTACTCCTCCATGTTGAACACCACTTGGAGGAAGCACAGAGGGTGGCAAGGGCAGAAAATGTACTGGGTGGGGGACTTCAATGGCCATCACCAAGAGTGGCTCGGTAGCCCCACTACTGACCGAGCCCTAAAGGACATAGCTGCTAGACTGGGTCTGTGGGAGGTGGTAGGGGAACTAACACGAGGGAAAAACATACTTGACATCGTCCTCACCAATCTGCCTGCCGCAGATGCTTCTGTCCATGATTGTATTGATAGGAGTGACCACCGCACAGTCCTTCTCGGGACGAAGTCCTGCCTTCACATTGAGGATACTGTCCATAGTGTTGTGTGGCAGGATCACAGTGCTAAATGGGACAGATTTCAAACAGATCTAGCAATGCAAAACTGGGCATCCATGAGGCGCTGTGGGCCATCAGCATCAGCAGAATTGTACTCAACCACAATCTGTAACCTCATGGCCCGGCATATCCTCCACTCTACCATTACCATCAAGCCAGGAGACCAACCCTGGTTCAATGAAGCGTGCAGGAGGGTATGCCAGGAGCAGCACCAGGCATACCTCAAAATGAGGTGTCAACCTGATGAAGCTACAACACAGGACTATCTGCGTGCCAAACTGCGTAAGTAGCATGCAATAGACAGAGCTAAGCGATCCCAAAACCAACGGATCAGATCTAAGCTCTGCAGTCATGCCACATCCAGCCGTGAATGGTGGACAATTAAACAACTAACTGGAGGAGGTGGTTCCACAAATATCCCCATCCTCAAATGATGGGGGAACCCAGCACATCAGTGCGAAAAATAGGGCTGAAGCATTTGCAACAATCTTCAGCCAGAAGTGCCGAGTTGATGATCCATCTCAGCCCCCTCCTGAAGTCCCCAGCATCACAGATGCCAGACTTCAGCCAATTCGATTCACTGCGCGTGATATCAAGAAACGACTGAAGGCACTGGATACTGCAAAGGCTACGGGCCCTGACAATATTCCCGCAATAGTACTGAAGACCTGTGCTCCAGAACTTGCCATACCCCTAGCCAAGCTGTTCCAGTATAGCTACAACACTGGCATCAGCCCGGCAATTTGGAAAATTGTCCAGGTATGTCCTGCACACAAAAAGCAAGACAAGTCCAACCCGGCCAATTACCGCCCCAACAGTCTACTCTCAATCATCAGTAAAGTGATGGAAGGTGTCATCAACAGTGCCATCAAGCGGCACTTGCTTAGCAGTAACCTGTTCACTGACGCTCAGTTTGGGTTCCGCCAGGGCCACTGAGCTCCTGACCTCATTACAGCCTTGGTTCAAACATGGACAAAAGAGCTGAACTCGTGAGGTGAGAGTGACTACCCTTGACATCAAGGCAGCATTTGACCAAGTATGGCATCAAAGAACCCTCACAAAACTGGAGTCAATGGGAATCAGGGGGAAAACTCTCTGCTGGTTGGAGTCATACTTAGCACAAAGGAAGATGCTTGTGGTTGTTGGAGGTCAATCATGTGAGCTCCAGGACATCACTGCAGGAGTTCCTTAGGATGGTGTCCTAGGCCCAACCATCTTCAGCTGCGACATCAATGACCTTCCCTCCAGCATAAGGTCAGAAGTGGGGATGTTCACTGATGATTGCACAATGTTCAGCACCATTCACGACTCCTCAAATACTGAAGCAGTCTGTGTAGAAATGCAGCAAGACCTGGACAATATCCAGGCTTGGGCTGATAAGTGGCAAGTAACATTCGCGCCACACAAGTGCCAGGCAATGACCATCTCCAACAAGAGAGAATCTAACCATCTCCCCTGGACATTCAATGGCATTACCATTGCTGAATCCCCCATGATCAACATCCTAGGGGCTACCATTGACCAGAAACTGAACTGGAGTAGCCATATAAATACCGTGGCTACAAGAGCAGGTCAGAGGCTCGGAATCCTGAGGCGAGTAACTCACCTCCTGACTCCCCAAAGCCTGTCCACCATCTACAAGGCACAAGTCAGGAGTGTGATGAAATACTCACCACTTGCCTGGATGGGTGCAGCTCCAACAACACTCAAGAAGCTCGACACCATCCAGAACAAAGCAACCAGCTTGATTGGCACTCCCTCCACTACCGATGCACAGTGTCAGCAGTATGTGCCATCTACAAGATACACTGCAGCAACGCACCAAGGCTCCTTATTCAGCACCTTCCAAACCCATGACCTCTACCACCTCGAAAAACAAGAGCAGCAGATGCATGGGAACATCACCACCTGCAAGTTCCCCTCCAAGTCACACACCATCCTGACTTGGAACTATATTGCCGTTCCTTCACTGTCACTGGGTCAAAATCCTGGAGATCCCTTCCTAACAGCACTGTGGGTGTACTTACCTCACATGGACTGCAGTGGTTCAAGAAGGCAGCTCACCACCACCTTCTCAAGGGCAATTAGGGATGGGCAATAAATGCTGGCATAGCCAGTGATGCCCACATCCCATGAATGAACTAAAAAAAAAATCTTCCCCCCACCCCCCCCCCCCCCTTGCCTGGATAACACCCTGATCCACTCAACAACCCCCCAACACCGCTCCAGTAGAGACTGACAAATTTCTAAATACCAATGACAAAGGGATAGGAGGATAGTCTGGGAAAAAGGTTTTGAAGTGGATGATCAGCCATAATCATATTGAATGGTGGAGCAGGCTCGATGGGGTGAACGGCCTCCTTCTGCTCCTATGTTCCTATGCAAGCACAGGAGATGCAACACCTGCCATTGTACCTCCTCCCTTCTCACCATCCAAGGTCCTAAACACGCATTCCAAGTGAAACAGTGACTTACTGGTACTTCCTTCAATTTAGTTACTGTATTCACTGCTCCTCTACATCAGGGAGACCAAACTTAGACCGGGTGACCGCTTTGCAAATACCTCTGCTCTGCCACTAGCATGACCCTAGCTTCCAGTCACTTGTCATTTTAATTCTCCACCTGACTTCCACTCTACTCTAATTTATCTGTCCTCTGCCTCCTGCAGTGTTCCAAAGCTCGAGGGACAGCACCTCACATTTCAATTCGGCACTTAACAGCTTTCTAAACTCAACATTGAGATCAACAATTTCAGATCATAATCCCTGCTCCTTTTTATTGGGGCAGCAGCTGTTGAGGGTGATCCTGTCTTCCCATTCACACCTCCTCTAGACCCATCTTTTGTTTCTTCACTTATCCCATTACTGTTGCTCTTTGCCTTGCACCATCATCCCTTTTGTCATTTAACCTCTTGTATTCCTTTTTGTTCTTTCCTACCCACTCCTCTTTCCCTGCCTGGTTTAAAAACTGTTACATTTCAAAATACTTCCAGTCCTAATAAAGGGTCAGTGAACTGAAACGTTGGACAGGATTTTATTCCGGTGACGGGGTCCCATGGGCAGACTGGAAGGCGGGGGAGAATCCACCTCAGCCCTCCGTCGGAGCTTCGCTGAAATCTAACAGGGGAGCCAACTAACAACCTGCAGCGCCGAAGATGGAGGAGACAGGTGAACAGGGACGGGTCAGCGGGGCCAGTCAGGCAGACTCTGGAATAAAAGCAAAATACTGCGGATGCTGGAAATCTGAAACAAAAACAAGAAATGCTGGATTCACTCAGCAGGTCTGGCAGCATCTGTGGAAAGAGAAGCAGAGTTAACGTTTCGGGTCAGTGACCCTTCTTCGGAACTGACAAATATTAGAAAAGTCACAGATTATAAACAAGTGAGGTGGGGGTTGGGCAAGAGATAACAAAGGAGAAGGTGCAGATTGGACCAGGCCACATAGCTGACCAAAAGGTCACGGAGCAAAGGCAAACAATATGTTAATGGTGTTTTGAAAGACAAAGCATTAGTACAGATTAGGTGTGAATATACTGAATATTGAACATCAGCAAGTGCAAACCTGAAGGAAAACAACCTGAAAAAAACAGTGGGTAAGCAAACTGAACAAACTAAGATGAAATGAAATAAATGCAAAAAATGTAAAAAGGAATGCAAAAAAAAAGAACTAAAAATGACTAAAAATGAAAGTAAAGAGGGGGGCTGTCATGCTCTGAGCATGACAGCCCCCCTCTTTACTTTCATTTTTAGTCATTTTTTCTTCTTTTTTTTTGCATTCCTTTTTACATTTTTTGCATTTATTTCATTTCATCTTAGTTTGTTCAGTTTGCTTACCCACTGTTTTTTTCAGGTTGTTTTCCTTCAGGTTTGCACTTGCTGATGTTCAATATTCAGTATATTCACACCTAATCTGTACTAATGCTTTGTCTTTCAAAACACCATTAACATATTGTTTGCCTTTGCTCCGTGACCTTTTGGTCAGCTATGTGGCCTGGTCCAATCTGCACCTTCTCCTTTGTTATCTCTTGCCCAACCCCCACCTCACTTGTTTATAATCTGTGACTTTTCTAATATTTGTCAGTTCCGAAGAAGGGTCACTGACCCGAAACGTTAACTCTGCTTCTCTTTCCACAGATGCTGCCAGACCTGCTGAGTGAATCCAGCATTTCTTGTTTTTGAGGCAGACTCTGGAGACAGGGTGGAACTGGACTGTCGGTGATGGCGGGTGGAGTACTTGCCAGGGTCAGAGGGAACTGCACTAGGAGGCCAGCAGGAGCACCTTCGTCACCAGGGGTACCTGACAGAGTCTCCACGTAGAGATGGCCTCTCTGTCCTCCACAAAATTGGAGTGGAGGCGGGAAGAAGCCCTCAAGTGGCCATTAATAGGCCCTTTTAGCCAGTCATGATGAAAGGTCACAGACCTGAAACGTTAACTTGTATTTTCTCCCCACAGATGCAGCTTGATTTCCCTCAGATTTCCAGCAGCCGCGGTATTTTGAGTGAGAAAGAGAGAGACACAGGCACAGAGAAGGAGCACAAGAACAAGAGATGCATGCAGACTGCAAGAGAAAGGCACGTCTGCGCGGGACCAAGGGGCAGCGAGACAGATTGGGGGAGGGAGAAGGGGAAGGAAGCGAAGGCAGGGGTGCCAAGGTTGGGGGAGAGGGAGGGCATGGGCACCCTGGAGGGCGGGTGCATGCGCACGTGGGGGCGGAACCCCATGGAGGAAGGGTGCCACAGAGGGAGCAGACGTGCACGCAGGGCAGCATGGGAGGGAGGGAGTGCAGGGGGCGCAGCGAGGGATAGCAGTAGGCAAGTACCAAGAGGTGGAGTGAGACCGAATAGGGACAGAGGGGGTAATATATTCTTAGAGGCTCACGGCAAGGATAATATACTTAATGAGTACTTTGTATCAGTGTTTACTCAGCAAGAGGAATCTGACAAAATAATCGACAGAAGCAAAAAGGTAGTAAGCAGAGGTAAAGCCATGGTAAAAATATAGAGGTGAGGTTCTAAAAGGGCTGGCTATGCTTTAGGGTTAAGTCACCTGGTCCGATGGCTTGCATCCCAGGTTGCTAAACAAAGTGAGAATGGAGATAGCAAAAGGCCTTGCCATAACCTTTGAATCTTTCCCTGGATATGGGGAGATGCCAGAGGACTGGAGAGTGGCAAATGTGACACTTGTTCAAGAAAGGGTGCAAGGACAGTCCTAGCAACTACAGGCCAGTGAATTTATCAGCGAAGGGCAAGGTTTCAGAAATAATAAATCAGGAAAAAAATCAACAGGCTCTTGGAGACTTGTGCGTTAATTAAGGACGGCCAGGACGGATTTGTAAAGGGCAGATCGTGCTTGACCAATCTAACTGAAATTTTTGATGAAGGAACATTGGAACAAGGAGCAGGAGTAGGCCATTCGACATCTCGAGCCCGCTCCACTATTTAACTAAATCATGGCTGATCTTCCCCCTCAATGCTATTTTCACACACTATCCCCATATATATGCTACCTTTAATATCTAGAAATCAACATACACAATGATTGAGCCTCCACAGCCCTCTGGGGTTGAGAATTCCAAAGATTCACCACCCGGTGAAGAAATTCCTCCTTGTCTCAGTCCTAAATGGCCTTCTTATTCTGAGATTATGTCCCCTGGTTCTAGAACCTCCCTACCCCCACCCCTCTCCCCTATTCAAGGGAAACATCCTGCCTGTATCTGCCCTGTTAAGCCTCGTAAGAATTTTGTATGCTTCAATAAGATCTCCTCTCATTCTTCGAAACTCTAGAAAATACAGGCCCAGTCTCCTTAATCACCCCTATAGAACAATCCCACCATCCAGCAATCAGACTGGGAAACCTTTGTTGCACTCCCTCTATGTCAAGTATGTCTTTCCTTAGGCAAGGAGATCAAAACTGTACACAATACTCCAGGTGCGGTCTCAACAAGACTCTATATAATTGCAGCAAGACTTCTTTACCCCTATACTCAAATCCTCTTACAATAAAGGTCAACATACCATTTCCCTTCCTAATTGCTTGCTACACTTGCATGCTAGCTTTCAATGACTTATGAACAGCGACACCCAGGTCCCTTTTGACATCAATACTTTCTAATCTCCACCATTTAAGAAATACTCTGCATTTATTGTTTTCCCCTACCAAAGTGGATAACTTCACACTTTTCCACATTATATTCCATTTGCCATGTTCTTGCCCATTTATTAGAACATTACAGCGCAGTACAGGCCCTTCGGCCCTCGATGTTGCGCCGACCTGTGAAACCATCTGACCTACACTATTCCATTTTCATCCATATGTCTATCCAATGACCACTTAAATGCCCTTAAAGTTGGCGAGTCTACTACTGCTGCAGGCAGGGCGTTCCACGCCCCTACTACTCTCTGCGTAAAGAAACTACCTCTGACATCTGTCCTATATCTATCACCCCTCAACTTAAAGCTATGTCCCCTCGTGTTTGCCATCATCATCCGAGGAAAAAGACTCTCACTATCCACCCTATCTAACCCTCTGATTATCTTGTATGTCTCTATTAAGTCACCTCTCCTCCTCCTTCTCTCCAACGAAAACAACCTCAAGTCCCTCAGCCTTTCCTCGTAAGACCATCCCTCCATACCAGGCAACATCCTAGTAAATCTCCTCTGCACCCTTTCCAAAGCTTCCACATCCTTCCTATAATGCGGTGACCAGAACTGCACGCAATACTCCAGGTGCGGCCTCACCAGAGTTTTGTACAGCTGCATCATGACCTCGTGGCTCCGAAACTTGATCCCCCTACTAATAAAAGCTAACACACCATATGCCTTCTTAACAGCCCTATTAAATCCCTGAAAGTTGCTACCCAGGTTATGTACCTGGACACCAAGATCTCTCTGCTCATCTACACTACCAAGAATCTTCCCATTAGCCCAGTACTCTGCATTGCTGTTACTCCTTCCAAAGTGAATCACCTCACACTTCTCCGCATTAAACTCCATTTGCCATCTCTCAGCCCAGCTCTGCAGCCTATCTATGTCCCTCTGTACCCTGTCTAAATCCCCTTGAAGTCTTTCCCTTTCATAAATCCATGTTGACTCTGCCCAATACTACAATTATTTTCCAAGTGTCCAGTTATCACATCTTTTACAACAGACTCTCGCATTTCCCCTACTGATGTCAGGCTAACAGGTCTGTAGTTCCCTGCTTTCTGACTCCCTCCTTTCTTAAAAATAGTGAGGTTACATTTGCTACCTTCCAATCTGCAGGAACAGCACTAGAATCTATAGCATTTTGGAAGATGATCACCAATACATCCACTATCTCTACGCCACCTGCTTCAACACTCTGGGATGCAGATCAGCAGGTCTCAGGAATTTATCAATTTTCAGTCCCATTAATTTCTCCAGTGTTACGTTTCACGAATACCAATTTATTTCAGTTCCTCATTTTCACTAGCCCCTTGGTTCTCTTGTATTTCTGGATGGTTTGTACCTTCATCCGTGAAGATAGGCACAAAGAATTTTAATTTCTCTTATTTCCTTATTCCTCATATAAAATCCCGTCTCTGCCTGTAATGGGCCCATATTTGTCTTTGCTAATCTTTTCCTTTTTGCACACCTATAGAAGCTTTTACAGTTTTTATGTTTCTCACTGGTTTTCTTTCATATTCTATTTTCTCTCAATCAGTTTCATGGTCCTCCTTTGCTGAACTCTAAAATGCTCCCACTCCTCAGTCCCACTATTTTTTGGGCAACGTTATAAGCTTCTTCCTTTGATCAAGTACAATCCTTAACTTCTCTTGCTAGCCACAGTTGAATCACCTTTCCTGCTGGGTTTTTGTGCCGCAAAGGAAAGTAAATGTTTTAAGCCATGTATGAAATTATTTAAATGCTAGCCATTTGCTGTCTACGGTCATACTTTTTGAAGTAGTTTCCCAATCTACTGTCCCAACTTGCCTCTCATACCTTTGTAGTTTCTTCTGTTTAGATTTAAGAACCTGGTTTTGGATTGAACTACATCACTTTCAAACTTAATGCAAAATTCTACCATATTATGGTCACTCTTCCCCAAAGGCTCCTTTACAACGAGATCAATTAGCTCTTTCTCATTGCACAATATCAGTCTAAAATAGCCCGTTCCCTAGTTGGTTCCTCAACATACGGTTCTAAAAGACCATCTCATACACAGAGAAGGTTGAAGAAGGGAATGCTGTGGATGTTATCTATATGAATTTTAAGACAGCGTTTGATAAAGTACTACATAAAAGGCTGGCTGACAAAATTGAGGTTCATAGAATAGGCAGGTCAGTGCCCAATTAGATAAAAATTTGACTTGCGAGAAAACAGCAAGTCAAGTAAATGGTTGCTTTCTCCCCCCAAGTATCAGTGATGCGACTACTGCTTTTTTTTTTTGCTAGTTATAAATGACTTGGATCTTGGAATACAGACAAAAATCTAAAAACTTGCTGATGATACCAAACTTGGAGGTGTGGCAAACAGCGAGGATGATATGAACCACCTGCAACAAGACAGATAGGCTAGCGGAGTGGGCAGACGAAATGTAATACTGACAAGCGTGAGGTGATGCATTTTGGCAGAAGTAGTAGGGAGAGGCAATATATACTAAATGGCACAGCTCTAAAGAATGTGCAGGAACAGATGGTCTTGGGGGTGCATGTGCATCAATCTTTGAAGGCAACAAGACATATTGAGAGAGTGGTTAGTAAAGCATATGGGACCTTGAGCTTCATAAATTGAGGCATTGAGTACAGAAGCAGTGAAGTTATGCTGAACCTTTATAAAGCTCTGGTTAGGCCACAACTAGAGAGTATTACGTCCAGTTCTGGATCAGCACACTTTAGGGAGGATATGAGGGTACTTGAGAGGGTGCAGAGGACATTTATCAGAATGGTTTCAAGCGAGGGGCATTTTAGTTACAAGGTCAGGTTGGAAAAAATGGGTTTGTTCTCTTTAGGACAAAAAAGGAGATTGAAAGGAGATTTGCAACTAATATACAACATTATGACAGGCTTAGATAAGTTAGACAAGGAAAACTGTTCCCATTAACTAATGGTACAAGGACTAGGGGACACAGACTGAAGGTTTTGGGCAAGAGATGCAGGGAGAAGAGGAAGAACGCTTTTACACTGCAGGTGGTAGCTGCTCACGAGGGTGGTGGAGGTGGAGACAATCAATGACTTCAAAAGGAAATTGGATGGGCACTTGAAAGAAATAAACCTGCAGGACTACGGGATCGAGCAGGAGACCAGAACGGATTGGATTGCTCTATGGAGAACCAGCATGAACTCGATGAGGCAAATGGTCTCCTTCTATGTAAAAGTGATTTTAAAAGAGAACTCTAACCCTAGCAAGTGGGGAGTCCTCTCGACTGATCAATCAATTCTTCAGTTGGAAGCAGTGAGTGTGGCAAGGACACAATGTACTCTAGGTGGGGGACTTCAATGCCAAGAGTGGCTCAGTAGCACCACTACTGACCACTCTCGCAGAATCCTGAAGGACATAGCGGTGAGACAAAAAGCAGGAAAAATCCAACCCGGCCAATTACCGCCCTATCAGTTTACTCTTATCAGCAGCAAAGTGATGGAAGGTGTCATCGACAGTGCTATCAAGTGGCACTTGCTCAGCAATAACAACCTACTTACTGATGTTCAGTTTGGATTCCACCAGGGCCACTTAGCTCCTGACCTCATTACAGCTTTGGTCCAAACATGGACAAAAGAGCTGAACTCCAGAGGTGAGCGCGACTGCCCTTGACGTCAAGGCAGCATTTGACAGTGTGGCTTCAAGGAGTGCTAGCAAAACTGGAGTCAATGGAAATCAGAGGGAAAACTCTCCACTGGTTGGAGTCATACCTAGCATAAATCAAGATGGTTGTGGTAAATAAAAACAAAATACTGCAGAGGCTGGAAACCTGAAATTAAAAAAAAAAAAAGTGCTGGAAATACTCAGCAGGTCAAGCATCACCTGTGGAAAGAGAAGCAGTGGTAACGTTTCAGGTCTGTGACTTTTCATCAGAAAATGATGAAAGATAGTGACTCTATGGCTGTGATTGTTGGAGGTCAATCATCTCAGTTCCAGGACATCACTGCAGGAGTTTCTCAGGGTATTGTCCTAGGCTCAACTATCTTCAGCTGCTCATCAATGTCCTTCTCTCCATCACAAGGTCAGAAGTGGGGATGTTCGCTGATGATTGCACAATTTTCAGCACCATTCGCAACTCCTCAGGTACTGAAGCAGTTTGTGTTTAGGTGCAGCAAGACCTGGACAACATCCAGGCTTGGGCTTATAAGTGTCAAGTAACATTCATGCCACACAAGTGCCAGGCAATGACCATCTCAAACAAGAGAGAATCTAACCATCTCCCCTTGATGTTCAATGGCATTACCATTGCTGAATCCCCCACTAACCAGAAACTGAACTGGACCAGGAAGGTAAATGCGCTGGCTACTAGAGCAGGAGAGGGGCTAGGAATCATGCGGCAAGTATCGCACCTCCCGACTCTTCAGTGCCTGCCCACTGTCTACAAGGCACAAGTCAGGAGTGTGATGGAAGACTCTCCACTTGCCTGGATGGGTGCAGCTCCAACAACACAAGAAGCTCGACACCATCCAGGACAAAGCAGCTCACTTGATTGGTACCCCATCCACCACCTTCAACATTCACTCCCTCCAACACCAACACACAGTGCCAGCAGTGCATACCATCTAGAAGATGCACTGCAGCAGCACACCAAGACTCCTCTGGCACCACCTTCCAAACCCACGACCTCCACCAGCTAGTAAACGCATGGGAATACCAGCACCTGCAAGTTCCCCTCCAAGCCGCACACCATCCTGGATTTAAACTATATCGCTGTTCCTTCACTGTCACTGGGTCAAAATCCTCGAGCTCCCTTCCTAACAGCACTGTGGGTGTACCTACAACCCAAGGACTGCAGTGGTTCAGGAAGGCAGCTCACCACCACTTTCTCAAGGGCAAT
Source organism: Heterodontus francisci (assembly GCF_036365525.1). Taxonomy (NCBI): domain Eukaryota; kingdom Metazoa; phylum Chordata; class Chondrichthyes; order Heterodontiformes; family Heterodontidae; genus Heterodontus; species Heterodontus francisci. The sequence goes on from NC_090379.1 coordinate 700,919, forward strand.
TAGGGATGGGAAATAAATGCTGGCCTGGCCAGCGACACCCAGATCACATGAATGAATAAAAAAAAATATATAAAAGAGACAGACAGACGCAGGCACAGCAACATAAGCAGAGAGACAATAAGGCAACCCGAAAGTAGAGAGATGAAAGCAGCATGTCCAACCTTTGCTTTTATCTCAAGTGCTTCATGTTCAGCTTTCAATTTCTGTTCTGCTTCCTCATTGAGAGTCTCATCTTTAGTCTTTGCGAATAAGGACCCCAATTCCTGGACGAGTCGTTCAAGCAGGGCAGCCTGGTTTAAGATATTAGTCAGCAGGATTGTGTGATGGCTTAACTGTAATTTCTTCTCCTTTAGACCCAGCTGGGATTCAAGATCAAAATCCAGCTTCCGCTTTATATTCAACAGCCAGAAAAAATAGTCTTCCCTCGCCTTCAAATATTCAGACCAATGCAGCAAAACCCACTCAATACGACTGTAAAAAGATCAATGAATCATGATTAATCCCAATTACACACATTGCCCCCACTCATGTAAAAAACATCAAGTGCGCTTTTTGATAATGTACAACTTGGGTTTCTCAATAATATCTGGCTCTCAGGTTATGAAACAGTTATGCTGTGAGAGAAGGGAGACCTTGCACAGAAACCAGATTCTGAACCTAAGCAACAAGCAATCAAAATACTTCCGTCAGATCTGAACAGCCGCTACCTGTGACAATGAACCATGTTGACCTGTGTATCCTCCCACATGGTTTTAATATGTTTCAGTGCTGTGTGGATCTCCTGCTTCTTGTCATCACTGCTGTCCTGCAGAAGTGACTCTGCCTTCACCAGCACAGTGTCCAGCCGCAGTCTCCCTTCAGGCTCCTCTGCTAAGATTTCCTGTCCACAGAACAGATGAACAATCAATGTGCTTACTCCCTTGAACATTCCCAACCTATTCTATTAAATAGTTACTGCACAGAAACAGATTTATAGGTTAATCTGATAATTAAAATCACCAGACCTTTATGTTCATCCTATGCCTCTCAGTAGCACGGGATTTACTGCCCACAATCTGGAGGTCTGTAATACACCACACTAATAAACAAACTGCACATGGCAACACTGACTGATCCCCACCCCCACCCAGCCCAGGGTAACACTGACTGATCCCCACCAGCCCCCACCCCGGGGCACACGGCAACATTGATCCCCAGTCTGGTACATCATTACCAGTCACTGTAGAAGAACAGATGTTCCTGCCCAATCTTCACTCGAATTCTCTCCTCACCTCTGTCTCCTTTAGTCTGTTCTCCAAAGCTGCCTTTGGTCCTTGTACATTATCACTGGCCTGCAACCGTTCCAGGATCATTCGCATCCATCGCTCAGCGTTTTCTAAGGATGTCCCGAAATCTTCCTCTGGGCTCATCACAGCAACTGGAGTTGCAGAGAGAGAACATTTCAGACAGAGACACTGGCAGGCCCACTCAGAACCAGACACACCCAGACCCAGACGCTGGCAAGCCCTCACCCTCCCAGACTCAGACAGGGCCACCCACCTAGACCCAGATAGGGCCACCCACCCAGACCCACCCTCCCAGACCCAGACACTGGCAGGTTTCCACCCAACGAGACAACCCCCCCCGACCCGACCCGAGACACTAGCAGGCCCACACCCCTCAGACCCAGACACTAGCAGGCCCACATCCCCCCCAGACCCGGACACTAGCAGGTCCACATCCACCCCCCCCAGACCCAGACACTAGCAGGTCCACATCCCCCCCCCCAGACCCAGACACTAGCAGGTCCACATCCTTCCCCCCTCCCCCCAGACCCAGACACTAGCAGGTCCACATCCCCCCCCCCCTGACCCAGACACTAGCAGGCCCACACCACCCCCCAGGCACTAGCAGGTCCAAATCCCCCCCCCCCCACCCCAGACCCAGACACTAGCAGGTCCACATCCACCCCCCCAGACCCAGACCCAGACACTAGCAGCTCCAGATCCGCCCCCCCAGACCCAGACACTAGCTGGTCCACACCCACCCCCCCCTGACCCAGACACTAGCAGGCCCACACCACCCCCCAGACACTAGCAGGTCCACATCCCACCCCCCAGACCCAGACACTAGCAGGTCCACATCCCCCCCCCCCCCAGACCCAGACACTAGCAGGTCCACATCCCCCCCCACCCCCCCCTGACCCAGACACTAGCAGGCCCACACCACCCCCCAGACACTAGCAGGTCCACATCCCACCCCCCAGACCCAGACACTAGCAGGTCCACATCCCCCCCCCCCCCCCCCAGACCCAGACACGAGCTGGTCCACATCCCCCCGCCCCCCCCCAGACCCAGACACTAGCAGGTCCACATCCCCCCCCCCACCCCAGACCCAGACACGAGCTGGTCCACATCCCCCCCCCCCAGACCCAGACACTAGCAGGTCCACATCCCCCCCCCCCCCCCCCCAGACCCAGACACTAGCAGGTCCACATCCCCCCCCACCCCCCCCTGACCCAGACACTAGCAGGCCCACACCACCCCCCAGACACTAGCAGGTCCACATCCCACCCCCCAGACCCAGACACTAGCAGGTCCACATCCCCCCCCCCCCCCCCCCCCAGACCCAGACACGAGCTGGTCCACATCCCCCCGCCCCCCCCCAGACCCAGACACTAGCAGGTCCACATCCCCCCCCCCCCCCCCAGACCCAGACACTAGCAGGTTCACATTCCCCCCCCCCCCCCAGACCCAGACACTAGCAGGTTCACATTCCCCCCCCCCCAGACCCAGACACTAGCAGGTCCACCCCCCCCCCCAGACACTAGCAGGTCCACCCCCCCCCCAGACACTAGCAGGTCCACATCCCCCCCCCCCCCAGACCCAGACACTAGCAGGTCCACATCCCCCCCCACCCAGACCCAGACACTAGCAGGTCCACATCCCCCCCCACCCAGACCCAGACACTAGCAGGTCCACATCCCCCCCCCCCCCCCAGACCCAGACACTAGCAGGTTCACATCCCCCCCCCCCCAGACCCAGACACTAGCAGGTCCACATCCCCCCCCCCCCCAGACCCAGACACTAGCAGGTCCACATCCCCCCCCCCCCCAGACCCAGACACTAGCAGGTCCACATCCCCCCCCCCCCCAGACCCAGACACTAGCAGGTTCACATCCCCCCCCCCCAGACCCAGACACTAGCAGGTCCACATCCCCCCCCCCCCCCAGACCCAGACACTAGCAGGTCCACATCCCCCCCCCCCCCCAGACCCAGACACTAGCAGGTTCACATCCCCCCCCCCCCCAGACCCAGACACTAGCAGGTTCACATCCCCCCCCCCCAGACCCAGACACTAGCAGGTCCACATCCCCCCCCCCCAGACCCAGACACTAGCAGGTCCACATCCCCCCCCCCCCCAGACCCAGACACTAGCAGCTCCACATCCCCCCCCCCCCCAGACCCAGACACTAGCAGCTCCACATCCCCCCCCCCCAGACCCAGACACTAGCAGCTCCACATCCCCCCCCCCCCCCCAGACCCAGACACTAGCAGCTCCACATCCCCCCCCCCCCAGACCCAGACACTAGCAGCTCCACATCCCCCCCCCCCCAGACCCAGACACTAGCAGGTCCACATCCCCCCCCCCCCAGACCCAGACACTAGCAGGTCCACATCCCCCCCCCCCCCCCCCAGACCCAGACACTAGCAGGTCCACATCCCCCCCCCCCCAGACCCAGACACTAGCAGGTCCACATCCCCCCCCCCCCCCCCCCAGACCCAGACACTAGCAGGTCCACATCCCCCCCCCCCCAGACCCAGACACTAGCAGGTCCACATCCCCCCCCCCCCCCAGACCCAGACACTAGCAGCTCCACATCCCCCCCCCCCAGACCCAGACACTAGCAGCTCCACATCCCCCCCCCCCAGACCCAGACACTAGCAGGTCCACATCCCCCCCCCCCCCCCCCACAGACCCAGACACTAGCAGGTCCACATCCCCCCCCCACCTAGACCAAGCAGCCAGCTGTGAGTTCTCCGCAAGGGGGAACCGCTCCCCCAAGGGCCCCGGCCTTTCTCCAGCAGCCTCCGGACCTTGGCCTACCCAACCACTAGAGCGGGAAGACAGGGCGGAAGAAGCAGGAACAGGCGCGATGGTCGGAGCGGCCTACGGCTTGTGAGGCGGGAATTCACTGCCCTCAGGGCGGCCAAACGAGAGAGATCCAAGGTCGGGCGCTAAAGACCAGGGCCTTGACACAACAGCTCCTTCCCCGGGCCGGCTAGCAATCTCACCGCCGCCTTTCAGCCGCTACTCCACGTCCACACCTTCCCGCTGCGGCGGCCTTTCAATCACCCGGCCTCCAGGGTGGGGCACTGGGGCGGGGCCTCTGCAGGGGCGGAGGCGGGGCAGAGGCGGGGTCTGGGAAGGGCGGGGCCACTGCAGGGGCGGTGCCTGGGCAGAGGCGGGGTCTGGGCGGGGCCTCTGCAGGGGCGGAGCCTGGGCAGAGGCGGGGTCTGGGCGGGGCCTCTGCAGGGGCGTGGTCTGGGTAGGGCGGGGCCTCTGCAGGGGCGGGGCCTGGGCGGAGGCGGGGTCTGGGAAGGGCGGGGCCTCTGCTGGGGCGGAGCCTGTGCAGAGGCGGGGTCTGGGCGGGGCGGGGCCTCTGCAGGGGCGGAGCCTGGGCAGAGGTGGGGTCTGGGCGGGGCCTCTGCAGGGGCGGAGCCTGGGCAGAGGTGGGGTCTGGGCGGGGCGGGGCCTCTGCAGGGGCGGAGCCTGGGCAGAGGCGGGGTCTGGGAAGGGCGGGGCCTCTGCTGGGGCGGAGCCTGTGCAGAGGCGGGGTCTGGGCGGGGCGGGGCCTCTGCTGGGGCGGAGCCTGGGCAGAGGCGGGGTCTGGGCGATGAGAAGTACAGTGAAGCAGAAAGTTAACACCTTCTGGATGAAGAACAGCACCAGCTTCTCTAGTCCATCCACTTAACTGAATTTGCTGATCCCTCGAACCATTCTCGTGAATCTTTTCTGGACCCTGTCTAATGAATTAACATCCTTCCTATTGTGTGCTGCCAAAAATTGGCACAGTACTCTAGTTGAGGCTGAATACGTGTTTTATACAGGTTCATCGTAATTATCTAGTTCTTGCACTCTGTGCCCCTATTTACTAAAGCCTAGGATCCCATATGCTTTATTAATAGCTTTCTCAATCTGCCCTGCACCCTTCAATGAATTGTGCACATATACCCCCAGGTCCATCTGCTGTTGCACCCCTTTTAGAATTGTACTTAATTTATATTGCCTTTCCTCATTCTTCCTACCAAAATTAATAACTTCACACTTTTCTGCATTAAGTTTCATCTGCCACTTGTCTGCTATTCGACCAGACTGTCTATGTCCTCATCACTATCCTCCTCACAGTTCCTACTACCTCCAAGTTTTGTGTCATTTGCAAATTTTGAAATTGGGCCCTGTACACCCAAGTCTAGGCCATTAATATAGATCAGGAAAAGCAGTGGTCTGAGTGCTGAGTTACACGCTGTCTGTACTAATGCTTCGTCTTTCAACACACCATTAACATATTGTTCGCCTTTGCTCCACAACCTTCTGGTCAGTTATTCTGTGACCTTGTCCTATCAACCTTCTCTTTAGTTATCTCTTGCCCCACCCCTGCTTTACTTGCTTATAACCTTTTATATTTCTAATATTTGTCAATTCTGATGAAGGGTCACTGACCTGAAACGTTAACTCTGCTTCTCTCTCCACAGATGCTGCCAGACCTGCTGAGTATTTCCAGCATTTCTTGTTTTTATTTCAGATTTCCAGCATCAGCGGTATTTTGCTTTTATTTTAGTGTTTAATTCACTGCCACTTCTCTTCCAGGAATGCCTACCTTGAAGAGGTTCTGCTCTTCTCTCCGACAGGATTTTCATTTGTCTCTTTTACCTTGTTCACCTTCATTGCTTTCTATTTCCTTCCTGGTGTTTGATAAAGTGTTGACCAAAACTCGTTTTCACAGCCACATCTCCTTCCTCAGTGACTGTCTCCGGCTCCAACTTATTCCACGTGGATTCCAACTGAAGTTTCACCCATCATGTTTTGAATCCACCCAGGATTACAGATATCTCTGAGAAATACATCATTCCTCGGACTGCTATTCTCGCCGCATCCCGAGATCCACACTCAGTGCCATGCGCCACCACATGTACACACAGAAGCACCACCTCACCTTATCTCAAAGCTGTTCTACTCCACAGTTTCAACTGTGGATGCATTAACAAAAAACTTTTTTTCTTCCTTTCAGGTGTCAAGGAACGTGAGCTCCAGCAGCTGATGGGAACGAATGCTCCTCCAGATCCTCCTTCCACTTCACTTCCCTCTGACCCCACCCCTTCTGATCTGACCCCTTGCCATGTATTCACGATACCCTCTGACCTCCCCCTCTCTGACACTGAATGTTCTGTACTCAGCAAAGTTTTATCCCCTTATGCCCCCACCTCAATGAATTTCACGCTCGGCATGACATTGAGCTCTTTTTCTGTCACCTCCGGGCTCACTTCTTTGACCAGGAGTCCTCCCCCTGACCAGCAGACCCATTCATCCACCTCCAGCATTCTCCCTCTACCTGGACCCCTCTCCCTGGCCTCTTACCCACTCTTGACCTTTTTATTGAAAACTGTCGGCGAGACATTGGTCATCTCAATTTCTCTGTCCACCCCCCCTCACTCACTCTAACCTGTCCCCCTCTGAACATGAGGCACTCCGCTCTCTCAGGTCTAACCCCGACATGGTCATCAAACCTGCAGACAAGGGTGGTGCTGTTGTTGTATGGCGTACCGACCTCTACCTTGCAGAAGCTCAACGCCATCTCACAGATACTTCTTCCTACCTCCCCCTGGACCATGACCCCACCACCAAACATCAAGCTACTGTCCACAGGACTGTCACTCACCTCATCTCCTCTGGAGATCTTCCCTCTGCAGCTTCCAACCTCATAGTCCTGCAACCCCGGACAGCCCGCTTCTACCTCCTTCCCAAAATCCACAAACAGGACCCATTGTGTCAGCCTGCTACTGCCCCACTGAACTTATTTCTTCCGATCTTGACTCTATCTTTTCTCCGCTGTCCAGTCTCTTCCCACCTACATCCGTGACTCTTCTGACGCCCTACGTCATTTTGACAATTTCCAGTTTCCTAGACACAACCGCTTCCTCTTCACTACGGATGTCCAATCTCTCTATACTTCCATCCCCCACCAGGACGGTTTGAGGGCTCTCCGCTTCTTCCTTGAACAAAGGCCCAACCAGTCCCCATCCACCGCCACCCTCCTCCGCCTGGCTGAACTTGTTCTTACATTGAACAACTTCTCCTTCAACTCCACTCACTTCCTTCAAGTAAAAGGTGTTGCAATGGGTACCCGCATGGGTCCTAGTTATACCTGTCTTTTTGTGGGACATGTCGAACATTCCTTGTTCCAGTCCTACACAGGCCCCCTCCCCCAACTCTTTTTCCAGTACATTGATGACTGTATCGGTGCCGTTTCCTGCTCCTGCCCCGAACTGGAAAACTTTATCAACTTTGCTTCTAAATTCCACCCTTCTCTCACCTTTACATGATCCATCTCCGACACTTCCCTTCCCTTCCTCGACTTCTCTATCTCCATCTCTGGGGATAGGCTGTTTACTAATACCCATTATAAGCCCACCAACTCCCACAGCTACCTCGACTACACTTCTTCACACCCTGCCTCCTGTAAGGACTCCATTCCATTCTCGCAGTTTCTCCGTCTCCGACACATCTGCTCTGATGATGCTACCTTCCATGACAGCGCTTCTGATACGTCTTCCTTTTTCCTCATCCGAGGATTCCCCCCCCACTGTGGTTGACAGGGCCCTCAACCATGTCTGGCCCATTTCCCACACCTCTACCGTCAGCCCTTCCCCTCCCTCCCAGAACTGCGACAGGGTTAACCTTGTCCTCACTTTCCACCCCAACAGCCTCCATATACAAAGGATCATCCTCCGCCATTTCCGCCACCTCCAGCGTGATGCCACAACCAAACGCATCTTCCCCTCCCTTCCCTTGTCAGCATTCCAAAGGGATTGTTCCCTCTGTGACACCCTGATTGTCAGAGGATACAGCAGGATATAGATCGGTTGGAGACTTGGGCAGACAAATGGCAGATGGAGTTTAATCCGGACAAATGTGAGGTAATGCATTTTGGAAGGTCTAATGCAGGTGGGAGGTATACAGTAAATGGCAGAACCCTTAGGAGTATTGACAGGCAGAGAGATCTGGGCGTACAGGTCCACAGGGGAATAGAGGGGATATGGTAGGGAATATGGGATGAATGTAGAATTAGTATAAATGGGTGGTTGATGGTCAGTACAGACTTGGTGGGCTGAAGGGCCTGTTTCAGTGTTGTATCTCTAAATAAAAAAATAGACACCCTTTGTACATCCAGACTTTCTAATCAAGATCGCCGCAGGCTTGGAGGGCCGAATGGCCTGTTCCTGTGCTGTACTGTTCTCTGTTCTTTGTTGTTGTTCTTTGGCCTATTCGCCTTGGTTGAGGGGGTCCATAAACCGGGGGCTTAGAGTTTAGGCAAGAAGTAGGAAGTTTAGGGAGGATTAATAGGGAAATCTTTCACCCAGAAGGTGGTGACGATCTGGAACTGAAAGGATGGTAGAAGCAGAAATCCTCCCAACATTTAAACAGATCCTTCTTTATTAAACATGGCATATCCCAGGGCAACAGTTCATTCCCGGCCGCTCGCTGCCTGGTGCTGATTGGTCGGACCGCGGCCTGCCCGCTGCTGATTGGTTAGACCTGGCGCTGCCTGTTGCTGATTGGCCGGACCGCGGCCTGCCCACTGCTGACTGGTTAGACCTGGCGCTGCCTGTTGCTGATTGGCCGGACCGCGGCCTGCCCACTGCTGACTGGTTAGACCTGGCGCTGCCTGTTGCTGGTTGGTCGGACCGCGGCCTGCCCGCTGCTGATTGGTTAGACCTGGCGCTGCCTGTTGCTGATTGGCCGGACCGCGGCCTGCCCACTGCTGACTGGTTAGACCTGGCGCTGCCTGTTGCTGGTTGGTCGGACCGCGGCCTGCCCGCTGCTGATTGGTTAGACCTGGCGCTGCCTGTTGCTGATTGGTCGGACGGCGGCCTGCACGCTGCGGATTGGTTAGACCTGGCGCTGCCTGGTACTGATTGGTCGGACGGCGGCCTGCACGCTGCGGATTGGTTAGACCTGGCGCTGCCTGGTATTGATTGGTCGGACGGCAGCCTGCACGCTGCAGATTGGTTAGACCTGGCGCTGCCTGTTGCTGATTGGTCGGACGGCGGCCTGCACGCTGCGGATTGGTTAGATCTGGCGCTGCCTGGTATTGATTGGTCGGACGGCAGCCTGCACGCTGCAGATTGGTTAGACCTGGCGCTGCCTGGTACTGATTGGTTGTGCTGGTGCGATTATCCTTGGAGACGGGGCCTGTGGCGGTTCGCGATGTCTGTGAGAGCGGTTGAGCGGAGTTGCTGCTCGGGGCTGAGGAGACTTCCACGGTCTGAATCCGAGGCCCCGGGTTGTAAACTCGAGCCGAGTAATGAGGCCAAGTGGTCGCTGTGGGTTATGGAGCGCGGTTTCCTACTGGTAACGGCGCTGTCCTTCTTCAGCCGCTTCTACCGGCTGGCGGAGCCCGGCCATGTATGGTGAGTGCGGGGCTGAGCGAGGAGGAGGCGGGGGGAGAGATTGAGTGAGATCGAGGGGAGTGCAGTGTAGTTTGAGGGAATTGGGTGAGGTGCTGGAGTAGAGGGAAGTGTAGACAGCACCTTCCAAACCCGCGACCTCTACCAACTAGAAGGACAAGAGCAGCAGATGCATGGGAACATCACCACCAGCAAGTTCCCCTCCAAGTCACACACCATCCTGACTTGGAACTATATCACCGTTCCTTCACTGTGGCTGGGTCAAAATCCTGGAACTCCCTTCCTCACAGCACTGTGGGTGTACCTAACCCACATGGACTGCAGCGGTTCAAGAAGGCAGCTCACCACCACCTTCTCAAGGGCAATTAGGGATGGGCAATAAATGCTGGCCTGGTCAGCGACGCCCACATCACATGAATGAATAAAAAAAAAGTGAGGGTATGCGGGGGATCAAGTGAAATTATAGAAGGAGGCCACTTGGCTCATTGAATCCATGTCAGTTCTCCATGAAGCTATAGTGAGCCACACTCCCCTGCTTGATCCATCTAGCCATGCAAGCCTACTTCTCTCTCATGGCCATCCAACTTCCTCTTGAAGTCATTATCGATGCTTCCATCACCAACGTGGGAAGAGAGTGCCAGGTCATTACTTTGGTATAAGGGTCTGAAAGGGTTATTCTTAAGTATGTGAAGAATACCTCTTAACATGATGATGTGAGAGAGATTCGAGGCTGGACGCAGTGTGGCTTTTGGTGGAGACACAGGCTAGTGTGAAGATTTATACAATTGTAATAAATATCAGTGTTCTAACTAACCCAGACTGAAGGATCTCAATCAGCTAGACCAAGTAAGGTGGCAGCATACCAAACAAACATACAGTATGCGATCGGTGGGATCGAGACCAACAAGGGCTCTTCCTAGGCTACACCCAGAACAAGAATATAAAAGTTAAAGAAGCTCACCTGAAGAAGAGCAATAAATTGCAGGACTCAAGAGGAGGTGGTAGAAAAGTTCCAGACAAAATGAGTCAGGGAATTGGCAGTAGAAATCTGGTGCAGCGAGCACAGACTTGAGTTGGTGAACCAAGCAAAGTTTGAGGATCTGGCGAGCAACCCTGAAAGAGGGTAAAAAAATCCATCCATAACACTATTAGGCAGGCAGCACTGGGAAAGGCTGTAGTCTGAGGTCAGCGCCATTACACGTGATATCCAAAGGGTAAAAAAGCAGGCAACCAGGCTGCAAATACTTGATTCTGTATGAGAACACTGATACAAAAGGTGAAGTCACATGTGATCAGAGGGGAGCTGGCAAAATGGATACAGAACTGGCTCAGTCATAGAAGACAGAGGGTAGCAGTGGAAGGGTGCTTTTCTAAATGGAGGGATGTGACTTGTGGTGTTACGCAGGGATTAGTGCTCGGACCTTTGCTCTTTGTAGTGTATATATAAATGATTTGGAGGAAAATGTAGCTGGTCTGATTAGGTTTGCGGACGACACAAAGGTTGGTGGAGTTGCGGACAGTGATGAGGATTGTCAGAGGATACAGCAGGATATAGATCGGTTGGAGACTTGGGCGGAGAAATGGCAGATGGAGTTTAATTCGGACAAATGTGTGGTAATGCATTTTGGAAGGTATAATGCAGGTGGGAAGTATACAGTAAATGGCAGAACCCTTAGGAGTATTGACAGGCAGAGAGATCTGGGCGTACAGGTCCACAGGTCACTGAAAGTGGCAACGCAGGTGGATAAGGTAGTCAAGAAGGCATACGGCATGCTTGCCTTCATCGGTCGGGGCATAGAGTATAAAAATAGGCAAGTCATGCTGCAGCTGTACAGAACTTTAGTTAGGCCACACTTAGAATATTGCATGCAATTCTGGTTGCCACACTACCAGAAGGACGTGGAGGCTTTGGAGAGGGTACAGAAGAGGTTTACCAGGATGTTGCCTGGTCTGGAGGGCATTAGCTATGAGGAGAAGTTGGATAAACTCGGATTGTTTTCACTGGAACGACGGAGGTGGAGGGGCGACATGATAGAGGTTTACAAAGTTATAAGCGGCATGGACAGAGTGGATAGGCAGAAGCTTTTTCCCAGGATGGAAGAGTAAGTTACTAGGGGACATAGGTTTAAGGTGAGAGGGGCAAAGTTTAGAGGGGATGTGCGAAGCAAGTTCTTTACACAGAGGGTGGTGAGTGCCTGGAACTTGTTACTGGGGGAGGTGGTGGAAGCAGGTACCGTAGAAACGTTTAAGAGGCATCTTGACAAATACATGAATAGGATGGGAATAGAGGGATACGGTCCCCGGAAGTGTAGAAGGTTTTAGTTTAGGCAGGCATCAAGATCGGCGCATGCTTGGAGGGATGAATGGCCTGTTCCTGTGCTGTACTGTTCTTTGTTCTATCCCCGAAATGCTCCCCCACTGATACTTCTACCACTTGTCCGGCTTCAGTCCCTAGGATTGGGTCCAGTACTGCCCCTTCTCTTGTGGGACTTTCTACGTACTGGCTCAAAAGGCTTTCCTGTATGCATTTTAAGAATTCCTCCCCCTTTAAGCCTTTTTCACTAAGACTATCCCCGTTTCTATTAGGTAAGTTGAAATCCCCTATTATTTTTACACCTCTGAGATTTGCATACATATCTGTTCCTCTATCTCTCCCTGACGGTTTGGAGGCCTGTAGTACACGCCCAGCCAAGTGATTGCCCCCCCCCCTTTTGTTCCGACAACAGCCCCGACAAACAAATTTCTCTGCAGCACCTGTGGAAGAGCCTGTCACTGTAGAATTGGCCTTTATAGCCACTCCAGGCGCTGCTTCACAAACCACTGACCACCTCCAGGCGCTTATCCATTGTCTCTCGAGATAAGGAGGCCAAAGAGATTAGTAAGACTCCTTGCATTAAAGTAAATGCAATCCAGCCTTGCATTTTTCACTTGTCCCTTAACAGGTCTTTATTTGCTCTGCCTTCCAGACTGACTCAGATTCTCTTCTATATTTGACTGTGCCTCACCCCGTGCTGTACTTTCACTCTGTATCCCATCCCCCTGCCACAAATTAGTTTAAATCCCCCCCCCACCCAAACAGCACTAGCAAACCTCCCAGCAAGGATCTTGGTCCCGGTCCAGTTCAGGTGCAGGTGCAACCCGTCCAACTTGTACAGGTCCCACCTTTGCCAGAAACAGACCCAGTGATCCAGCAACCTAAAGCCCTCCCTCCTGCACCATCTCCTCAGCCACGCATTCATCTGCTCTATGATCCTATTCCTATACTCGCTACCACGTGGCACAGGGAGTAATCCAGAGATTACAACCTTTGAGGTCCTGCTTTTTAATCTGCTACCTAGCTCCCTAAATTATTGTTGCTGGACCTCATCCCTCTTTCTACCTATGTCGTTGGTACCAATGTGTATCACAACCTCTGGCTGCACCCCCTCCCCTTTCAGAATGTCCTGTAGCCGCTCCGTGACATTCTTGACCCTAGTACCAGGAGGCAACATACCATCCTGGAGTCTCATTTGCGGCCACAGAAACTCCTATCTGCAGCCTTTACGATAGAATCTCCTATCACGATAGCTCTTCCACTCCTTTTCCTCCCCTGCTGTGCAGCAGAGCCCTCCGTGGTGCCACGAACTTGGCAGTTGCTGCTTTCCCCTGAGAGGCCATCCCCCCCCACCCCCGCAAACAATATCCAAAGCGGTATATCTGTTTGAGAGGGGGATGGCCACTGGGGACTCCTGCACTACTTGCCTGCGCCTACTACCCCGCCTGGTGGTCACCCATCCCTTTGCTGCCTGTGCAGCCATTACCTGCAATGTGACCACCTCGCTAAACGTGCTATCCACGATGTTCTGAGCATCGCAGATGCTCCACAGTGAATCCACCCGCGGCTCCAGCTCCGTAATGTGGGTA
>NC_090379.1:1337002-1412924 GCF_036365525.1 Heterodontus francisci
TCGCCCTCCCGCTCCACCTCTCTCGCCCTCCCGCTCCACCTCTCTCGCCCTCCCGCTCCACCTCTCTCGCCCTCCCGCTCCACCTCTCTCTCTCACTCGCCCTCCCGCTCCACCTCTCTCTCTCTCTCGCCCTCCCGCTCCCCCTCTCTCTCTCTCGCCCTCCCGCTCCCCCTCTCTCTCTCTCGCCCTCCCGCTCCACCTCTCTCTCTCTCTCGCCCTCCCGCTCCACCTCTCTCTCTCTCGCCCTCCCGCTCCACCTCTCTCTCTCTCGCCCTCCCGCTCCACCTCTCTCTATCCCCTCCTGGTCTCCCTTCCACTCTCTCTCCCATTTCCCCTCCCAGACTGTCCTTCACCGTCTTAGACCCCCGCCTCTCTCTCCATCCATCTCACCCTCCCCACCATCCCCCTCCCGTCTCCCTCCCCCCCTCTCTCTCCCCCTACCTGTCTCCCTCCCACTCTCTCTCATATCCTACTCACTAACTCCCTTCCTGTGGTCGATCTCCCCTCTCCCACATGTCCCTTTCTCTCTTGCTCTCTCTCCACCACCACCCCACCCCATGTCCCACTCATACTTTCTCTCTCTCCATCCCCCCCACCCTGCCCCATGTCCCACTCATACTCTCTCTCTCTCCTCGTGTCCCTCGCATCCCCTTTCTACCCCTCCCCCTCCCGTCCCCCTCTCTCTCCCCCAACCCAGGCCCCACTCACCCTCTTTCTTTCCCCTCGCACCCCGTATCCCACTCAATCCCTCTCTCTCCCCTCCCTCACCGTGTCCCACTCATGCACCCTTCCCCACCTCACCCGTGTCCCACTCACCTCCCCCTGTCTAACTCACTCTCTCTCCCCTTCCCTCCCCCAACAATGTCCCACTAACCCTCTCTCCCCCAACAATGTCCCACTCACCCTCTCTCCCCCAACAATGTCCCACTCACCCTCTCTCCCTCTCCCCCATGTCCTACTCAACTTGGTTGACAGACAGGAAACAGAGAGTAGGAATAAACGGGTCTTTTTCCGGGTGGCAGGCAGTGACTAGTGGGGTACCTCAGGGAGCAGTGTTTGGGCCCCAGCTATTCACAATATCTATTCATGACCTGGGTGAGGGAACTAAATGTAACATTTCCAAGTTTGCAGACGACACAAAGTTGGGGGGGGTGGGGGACGGAATGTGAGCTGTGAGGAGGATGCAAAGAGGCTCCAATGTGATTTGGACAAGTTGGGTGAGTGGGCAGATGCACGGCAGATGCCGTATAACATGGATAAATGTGAGGTTAACCACTTTGGTTGTAAAAACAGAAAGGCAGATTATCTGAATGGTGATAGATTGGGAAAGAGGGAGGTGCAACGAGATGTCAGCGTCCTTGTATAGCAGTCGCTGAAAGCAAGCATTCAGGTGCAGCAAGCAGTTAGGAAGGCGAATGGTATGCTGGCCTTCATAGCAAGATGATTTGAGTACAGGAGCAAGGATGTCTTACTGCAGTTATACAGGGCTTTGGTGAGACCACATCTGGAGTATTGTGTGCAATTTTGGTCTCCTTATCTGAGGAAGGATGTTCTTGCCATGGAGGGAGTGCAAAGATTTACTAGGCTGATTCCTGGGATGGCAGGATTGACATATGAGGAGAGATTGGATTGACTAGGCCTATATTCACTAGAGTTTAGAAGAATGAGAGGGGATCTCATAGAAACCTATAAAATTCCAACAGGACTGGACAGGCTAGATGCAGGGAGGATGTTCCCGATGGCTGGGGAGTCCAGAACCAGGGGTCACAGTCTCAGGATACGGGGTAAGCCATTTAGAACCGAGATGAGGAGAAATTTCTTCACTCAGAGGGTGGTGAACCTGTGGAATTATCTACCACAGAAGGCAGTGGAGGCCAAGTCATTAAATATATTCAAGAAGGAGATAGATATATTTCTTAATGCCAAAGGGATCAAGGGATATGGGAAGAAAACGGGAACAGGGTACTGAATTAGACGATCAGCCATGATCTTTTTTGAATGGCGGAGCAGGCACGAAGGGCTGAATGGCCTACTCCTATTCCTATTTTCTATGTTTCTATGTTTCAGTGAGTGTGGTGTATTGAGATTTTCAGAAGGCTTTCGATAAGGTCCCACACAGGAGGTTAGTAAGCAAAATTAGAGCACATGGGATTGGGGATAATATACTAGCATGGATTGAGAATTGGTTAACAGACAGAAAACAGAGAGTTGGTGCATTCAGGAGAACCTTTTTGCCCAGTGTGTAGCAAGTCCAACAAGAAAGGGCGCAGTTTTAGGCTTAGTTTTAGGAAATGAAGATGGGCAGGTGGAAGGAGTGGCAGTGGTGGTAGTGATCATAATTCAGTCATTTTAACATAATTATGGAAAAGGACAGAGATAGAACAGGAGTTAGAGTTCTCAATTGGGGCAAGGCCAATTTTACTAAACTGAGGAGTGATTTAGTGAAAGTGGAATGGAAACAGCTATTTGAAGATAAATCAATGTCAGAGCAGTGGGAGGCATTCAAAGGAGAGATTCAAGGGGTTCAGAGTAAACATGTTCCCACAAAGAAAAAGGATGGGACGGCCAAAAATAGAGCCCCATGGATGTCAAGGAGCTTATAGGGTAAGATAAGGCAGAAAAGGAAAGCTTATGACCGACACTGAGAAGTCAATACTACAGAAAGCAGAGAGGATTATAGAAAGTGGAAGGGTGAAATCAAAAAAAGGAAATTAGGAAAGCTAAGAGAGGGCATGAAAGAATATTGGCAAGCAAAATCAAGGTGAACCCAAAGATGTTTTATCAATACATTAAGAGTAAGAGGATAACTAAGGAGAGAGTAGGGCCTATAAAAGACCAAAAAGGTAACCTATGTGTAGGGGCGGAAAATGTTGGTATTGTTCTTCATGAATACTTTGCATCTGTCTTTATAAAAGAGGGGGACGATGCAGATATTGTCGTTAAGGAAGAGGGGTGTGAACTGTTGGATGTGATAAACATAGGGAGAGAGGGGATGCGGTAGGGAATATGGGATTAATGTAGGATTAGTATAAATGGGTGGTTGATGGTCGGCACAGACTCGGTGGCCGAAGGGCCTGTTTCAGTGCTGTATCTCTCTAAAAAAAAAAAGTATTATTGGGATTAGCATCCTTGAAAATTGATAAATCACCAGGGCCAGATGAAATGTACCCCAAGCTGTAAAAAGAAGCAAGAGAGGAAAGAGCAGAAGGTCTGACCATCATTTTCCAGTCATCACTGGATACAGGTGTGGTGTCTGAGGATTGGAGGACTGCTAATGTTGTACCTCGGTTTAAAAAGGAAGTGAGGGATAGACTGAATAATTACAGGCCAGTCAGTCTAACCTCAGTAGTGGGCAAGTTATTGGAATCTATTCTGAGAGGCAGGATAAACTGTCACTTAGAAAAGCACAGGTTAATCAAGGATAGTCAGCATGGATTTGTTAAGGGAAGATCTTGTTTGACCAACTTGATTGAATTTTTTTGAAGTCACAAGGAAGATAGATGAGGGTAGTGCAGTTGATGTGGTCTACATGGATTTTAGCAAGGCTTTTGACAAGGTCCCACATGGCAGACTGGGGAAAAAAATTAAATCCCATGGGATCCAGGGAAATGCAGCAAGATGGATACAAAATTGGCTCAGTGGCAGGAAACAAAGGGTAATTGTTGATGGGTGTTTTAGCGACTGGAGGGCTGTTTCCAGTGGCGTTCCGCAGGGCTCAATACTGGGCACCCTGTTTTTTGTGCTTACATATTAACAAGTTGGACGTAAATGTAGGGGCATGATCAAGAAGTTTGCCCACAACACAAAGATTGGCCGTGTGGTAGATAGCGTGGAGGATAGCTGTAGACTACAGGAAAATATTGACGGTCTGGTCAGATGGGCAGAAAGGCGGCACATGGAATTCAACCCAGGTAAGTGTGAGGTGATGCATTTGGGGAATGCAAGGCAAAACAAGGCAAAGGAATACATGATTATTGGGAGAATACTGAGAGGTGGAGAGGAAGTGAGGGACCTCGGAATAAATGTCCTCAGCCCCCTGAAGGTAGCAGGACAGGTCGATAAGGTAGTTAAGAAGGCATATGGAATCCTTTCCTTTATTAGCCGAGGTATAGAATATAAGAGCAGGGAGGTTATACTGGAACTGTATAAAACATTGGTCAGGCCACAACTTGAGTACTGTGTGCAATTCAGGTCACCTCATCACAGAAAGAATATAATTGCACTAGAGAGGGTACAGAGGAGATTTACGAGGATGTTGCCAGGACTGGGAAAATGTAGCTATGAGGAAAGATTGGATAGGCTGGGGTTGTTCTCCTTGGAACAGAGAAGGCTGAGGGGAGATCTGATTGAAATGTACAAAATTGTGAGGGGCCTGGATAGAGTGGAGGTGAAGAGCCTATTCACCTTAGCAGAGAGGTCAGTGACTAGGGGGCATAGATTTAAAGTGATTGGTAGAAAACTAGAGGGGAGTTGAGGAAATATTTTTTCACCCAGAGGGTGGTGATGGTCTGGAACTCACTGCCTGAAAGGGTAGATGAGGCAGAAACTCTCAACTCATTCAAAAGGAGTCTGGATATGCACCTCAAGTGCTGTAATCTGTAAGGCTACGGACCAAACGCAGGAAGGTGGGATTAGAATAAGTGGAACATTTTTCGGCCAGCACAGACACAATGGCCAAGTGGCCTCTTTCTGTGCCTTAAACTTACTATGATTTTATGATTCTAGGAGGAATAAATGGGTCATTCTCAGGTTGGCAGGCTGTGTCTAGTGGGGCACATCAAAGATCAGTGCTTGGGCCCCAGCTGTTCACAATTAATGATTTGGATGTGGGGACCAAATGTAATATTTCCAAGTTTGCTGATGACACAAAAATAGGTGGGAATGCGAGTTGTGAGGAGGATGCAAGGTGGCTTCAAGGGGATTTAAACAGGCTAAGTGAGTGGGCAAGAACATGGCAGATGGAATACAATGTGGAAAAGGGGGAGGCGGTGGCGTAGTGGTATTGTCACTGTACTAGTAACCCAGAGTACTGCTCTAGGGAGATCGGTACAAAGGTGAAGGTGGAATTTGAATTCAATTGATTAAAAAAAATCTGGAATTAAAAGTTAGTCTAATGATGACCATGAAACCATTGTTGATTGTTGTAAAAACCCATCTGGTTCACTTTAGGGAAGGAAATCTGCTGTCCTTACCTGGTCTGGCCTACACGTGACTCCAGACCCACAGCAATGTGGTTAACTCTTACATGCCCTCTGAAATGGCCTAGCAAACCACTCAGTTGTATCAAACCGCCACAAAGTCTAAGAAAAGGAATGAAACCGGACGAACCAACCAGCATCGACCTAGGCACCGGGAACGACAACGGCAAACCCAGCCCTGTCGATCCCGCAAAGTCCTCCTTACGAACATCTGGGGGCTTGTGCCAAAGTTGGGAGAGCTGTCCCACAGACTAGTCAAGCAACAGCCTGACATAGTCATACTCACGGAATCATACCTTACAGACAATGTCCCAGACACTGCCATCACCATCCCTGGGTATGTCCTGTCCCATCGGCAGGACAGACCCACCAGAGGTGGTGGCACAGTGGTATACAGTAGGGAGGGAGTTGCCCTGGGAGTCCTCAACATCGACTCTGGACCCCACGAAGTCTCATGGCATCAGGTCAAAAATGGGTAAGAAAACCTCCAGCTGATTACCACCTACTGCACACCCACCCCGCATCCCCCCGCCTCAGCTGATGAGTCAGTACTCCTCCATGTTGAACACCACTTGGAGGAAAGACTGAGGGTGCCAAGGGCGCAGAATGTACTCTGGGTGGGGGACTTAAATGTCCATCACCAAAAGTGGCTCAGTAGCACCACTGCTGACCGAGCTGGCCGAGTCCTGAAGGACATAGCTGCTAGACTGAGTCTGCGGCAGGTGGTGGGAAACCAACAAAGGGGAAAAATATATTTGACCTCGTCCTCACCAATCCGCCTGCTGCAAATGCTTCTGTCCATGACAGTATTGGGAGGAGTCACCACCACGCTGTCCTGGTGGAGACGAAGTCCCGCCTTCACATTGAGGATACCCTCCATCGTGTTGTGTGGCACTATCACCATGCTAAATGGGATAGATTTCAAACAGATCTAGCAATACAAAACTGGGCATCCATAAGGCACTGTGGGCCATCAGCAGCATCAGAATTGTACTCAACCATAACCACAACCTCATGGCCCGGCATATCCCCCACTCTACCATTACCATCAAGCCAGGAGACCAACCCTGGTTCAATAAACAGTGCAGGAGGGCATGCCAGGAACAGCACCAGGTATACCTCAAAATGAGGTGTCAACCCGGTGAAGCTACAACCCAGGACTACTTGCGTGCCAAACGGTGTAAGCAGCATGTGATAGACCAAGCTAAGCAATCCCATAACCAACGGTTCAGATCTAAGCTCTGCAGTCCTGCAACATCCAGTCATGAATGGTGGTGGACAGTTAAACAACTAACTGGAGGAGGTGGCTCCACAAATATCCCCATCCTCAATGATGGGGGAGCCCAGCACATCAGTATAAAAGATAAGGCTGAAGCATTTGCAACAACCTTCAGCCAGAAGTGCCGAGTTGATGATCCATCTCGGCCTCCTCCTGAAGTCTCCATCATCACAGATGCCAGTCTTCAGCCAATTCAATTCACTCCACGTGATATCAAGAAACGACTGAAAGCACTGGATACTGCAAAGGCTATGGGCCCTGACAACATTCCGGCAATAGTACTGAAGACCTGTGCTCCAGAATTTGCCACACCTCTAGCCAAGCTGTTCCAGTACAGCTAAAACACTGGCATCTACTCCGCAATGTGTAAAATTGCCCAGGTATCTTCTGTACACAAAAAGCAGGACAAGTACAACACAGCCAATTACCGCCCCATCAGTCTACTCTCAATCATCAGTAAAGTGATGTAAGGTGTCGTTGACAGTGCCATCAAGCAACACCTGCATAACAATAACCTGCTCAGTGACGCTTAGTTTGGGTTCCGCCAGGGCCGCTCATTACTGCCTTGGTTCAAACATGGACAAAAGAGCTGAACTCAAGAGGTGAGGTGAGAGGCAGCAGTTGACCGAGTATGCCATCAAGAAGCCCGAGCAAAAATGGAGTCAATGGTAATGAGGGGGGAAATTCTCTGCTGGTTGGAGTCATACAGAGCACAAAGGAAGATGGGTGTGATTGTTTGAGGTCAATCATCTCAGCTCCAAGACATCACAGCATGAGTTCCTCAGGGTAGTGTCCTAGGCCCAACCATCGTCAGCTGCTTCATCAATGAACTTCCTTCAACCATAAGGTCAAATGTGGGGATGTTCGCTGATGATGGCACAATGTTCAGCACCATTCGCGACTCCTCAGATACTGAAGCAGTCTGTGTAGAAATGCAGCAAGACCTGGACAATATCCAGGCTTGGGTTGATAAGTGGCAAGTAACATTCATGCCACACAAATGACAAGCAATGACCATCTGCAACAAGAGAGAATCTAACCATCTCCCCTTGACATTCAATGGCATTACCATCGCTGAATCCCCGACTATCAACATCCTGGGGGTGACCATGGACCAGAAAATGAACTGGAGTAGTCATAGAAATACCGTGACGACAAGAGCAGGTCAGACTCGAGGCATCAAGGGGTCTGTTGCTCCCTCACTGACCCACTCTTTTAAACTGGGCCACCCTGGCTCTGCTCCCTCACTGACCCACTCTTTTAAACTGGGCCACCCTGGCTCTGCTCCCTCACTGACCCACTCTTTTAAACTGGGCCACTCTGGCTCTGCTCCCTCACTGACCCACTCTTTTAAACTGGGCCACTCCAGCTCTGCTCCCTCACTGACCCACTCTTTTAAACTGGGCCACCCTGGCTCTGCTCCCTCACTGACCCACTCTTTTAAACTGGGCCACTCCGGCTCGGCTCCCTCACTGACCCACTCTTTTAAACTGGGCCACTCCGGCTCTGCTCCCTCACTGACCACTCTTTCAAACTGGGCCACACCGGCTCTGCTCCCTCACTGACCGACTCTTTTGAACTGGGCCGCCCTGGCTCTGCTCCCTCACTGACCCACTCTTTCAAACTGGGCCACACCGGCTCTGCTCCCTCACTGACCCACTCTTTCAAACTGGGCCACTCCGGCTCTGCTCCCTCACTGACCCACTCTTTTAAACTGGGCCACTCCGGCTCTGCTCCCTCACTGACCGACTCTTTTGAACTGGGCCACACCGGCTCTGCTCCCTCACTGACCCACTCTTTCAAACTGGGCCACACCGGCTCTGCTCCCTCACTGACCGACTCTTTTGAACTGGGCCACTCCGGCTCTGCTCCCTCACTGACCCACTCTTTCAAACTGGGCCACACCGGCTCTGCTCCCTCACTGACCCACTCTTTTAAACTGGGCCACCCTGGCTCTGCTCCCTCACTAACCCACTCGTTTAAAGTGGGCCACCCTGGCTCTGCTCCCTCACTGACCCACTCTTTCAAACTGGGCCACACCGGCTCTGCTCCCTCACTGACCCACTCTTTTAAACTGGGCCACCCAGGCTCTGCTCCCTCACTGACTCACTCTTTTAAACTGGGCCACCCTGGCTCTGCTCCCTCACTGACCCACTCTTTTAAAGTGGGCCACCCTGGCTCGGCTCCCTCACTGACCCACTCGTTTAAAGTGGGCCACTCCGGCTCTGCTCCCTCACTGACTCACTCTTTTAAACTGGGCCACCCTGGCTCTGCTCCCTCACTGACCCACTCGTTTAAACTGGGCCACCCTGGCTCTGCTCCCTCACTGACCCACTCTTTCAAACTGGGCCACTCCGGCTCTGCTCCCTCACTGACCCACTCTTTTAAACTGGGCCACTCCGGCTCTGCTCCCTCACTAACCCACTCTTTTAAAATGGGCCACTCCGGCTCTGCTCCCTCACTGACCCACTCTTTTAAACTGGGCCACTCCTGCTCTGCTCCCTCACTGACCCACTCTTTCAAACTGGGCCACACCGGCCCACACCCTCACTGACCCACTCTTTTCAACTGGGCCACCCTGGCTCTGCTCCCTCACTGACCCACTCTTTTAAACTGGGCCACCGGCTCTGCTCCCTCACTGACCCACTCTTTTAAACTGGGCCACTCTGGCTCTGCTCCCTCACTGACCCACTCTTTTAAACTGGGCCACTCCGGCTCTGCTCCCTCACTGACCCACTCTTTTAAACTGGGCCACCCTGGCTCTGCTCCCTCACTGACCCACTCATTTAAACTGGGCCACTCTGGCTCGGCTCCCTCACTGACCCACTCTTTTAAACTGGGCCACTCCGGCTCTGCTCCCTCACTGACCACTCTTTCAAACTGGGCCACACCGGCTCTGCTCCCTCACTGACCGACTCTTTTGAACTGGGCCGCCCTGGCTCTGCTCCCTCACTGACCCACTCTTTCAAACTGGGCCACACCGGCTCTGCTCCCTCACTGACCCACTCTTTTCAACTGGGCCACTCCGGCTCTGCTCCCTCACTGACCCACTCTTTTCAACTGGGCCACTCCGGCTCTGCTCCCTCACTGACCCACTCTTTCAACTGGGCCACTCCGGCTCTGCTCCCTCACTGACCCACTCTTTTCAACTGGGCCACTCCGGCTCTGCTCCCTCACTGACCCACTCTTTTCAACTGGGCCACCCTGGCTCTGCTCCCTCACTGACCACTCTTTCAAACTGGGCCACACCGGCTCTGCTCCCTCACTGACCCACTCTTTTCAACTGGGCCACTCCAGCTCTGCTCCCTCACTGACCCACTCTTTCAACTGGGCCACACCGGCCCACACCGGCTCTGCTCCCTCACTGACCCACTCTTTTCAACTGGGCCACTCCGGCTCTGCTCCCTCACTGACCCACTCTTTTCAACTGGGCCACTCCGGCTCTGCTCCCTCACTGACCCACTCTTTCAACTGGGCCACTCCGGCTCTGCTCCCTCACTGACCCACTCTTTTCAACTGGGCCACTCCGGCTCTGCTCCCTCACTGACCCACTCTTTTCAACTGGGCCACCCTGGCTCTGCTCCCTCACTGACCACTCTTTCAAACTGGGCCACACCGGCTCTGCTCCCTCACTGACCCACTCTTTTAAACTGGGCCACTCCGGCTCTGCTCCCTCACTGGCCCACTCTTTTAAACTGTGCCACTCCGGCTCTGCTCCCTCACTGGCCCACTCTTTTAAACTGGGCCACTCCGGCTCTGCTCCCTCACTGACCCACTCGTTTAAACTGGGTCACTCTGGCTCTGCTCCCTCACTGACCCACATTTTTAAACTGGGTCACTCTGGCTCTGCTCCCTCACTGACCCACATTTTTAAACTGGGCCACTCCGGCTCTGCTCCCTCACTGACCCACTCTTTTAAACTGGGCCACTCCGGCTCTGCTCCCTCACTGGCCCACTCTTTTAAACTGTGCCACTCCGGCTCTGCTCCCTCACTGGCCCACTCTTTTAAACTGGGCCACTCCGGCTCTGCTCCCTCACTGACCCACTCGTTTAAACTGGGTCACTCTGGCTCTGCTCCCTCACTGACCCACATTTTTAAACTGGGTCACTCTGGCTCTGCTCCCTCACTGACCCACATTTTTAAACTGGGCCACTCCGGCTCTGCTCCCTCACTGACCCACTCGTTTAAACTGGGCCACTCCGGCTCTGCTCCCTCACTGACCCACTCTTTTAAACTGGGCCACTCCGGCTCTGCTCCCTCACTGACCCACTCGTTTAAACTGGGCCACTCCGGCTCTGCTCCCTCACTGACCCACTCGTTTAAACTGGGTCACTCTGGCTCTGCTCCCTCACTGACCCACATTTTTAAACTGGGCCACTCCGGCTCTGCTCCCTCACTGGCCCACTCTTTTCAACTCCACTGCTCTCCAACACACTCCTGACTGCTCTTCCACATTCGCACCTCCATAAACATGAGGTCATCCAAAAGTCTGCTGCCCATGTCTTAACCTGTTCACCCATCACCCCTGTCCTTGCTGATCTACATTTGCTCACGGTCCAGCAATGTCTTGATTTTAAATTTCTCATCCTTGTTTTCAAATCCCTCCATGGCCTCACCCCTTCCATCTCTCTAATCCCTTCCAGCCCCACAACCCTCCGAGATATCTGTGCTCCTCTAATTCTGGCCTCTTGTCCATCCCTGATTTTAATCGCTCCAGCATTGGTGGCCATCTGTTCAGCTGCCTGGGGCCCTTAGCTCTGGAATACTCTCCCCTAAACCTCTCTGCCTCTCCACCTCACTTTCCTCCTTTCAGACACTCCTTAAAACCGATCTCTTTGACCAAGCTTTTGGTCAACTGACTTAATATCTCCATATGGCTCAGTGTTATATCTTGTTTTATAATGCTCCCGAGAAGTGCCTTGGGATTTTTTTATATTCGTTTGTGGGTTCTGGGCATCGCTGGCTCGGCCAGCATTTATTGCCCATCCCTAATTACCCTTACTAAATGGCTTGCTAGGCCATTTCAGACAGCATTTAAGAGTCAACCACATTGCTGTGGGTCTTGAGTCAAGTACAGCACATTTCCTTCCCGAAAGGACATTAGTGAACCAGATGGGTTTTCACAACAATCGACAATGGCTTCATGGTCACCATTAGACTAGCTTTTTTTACTTGCAGATTTTTTTGTTATTATTGAATTCAAATTTCGCCATGTGCCTTGGTGAGATTTGAAGCCATGCCCCAGAGCATTAGCCTGGGCTCTGGATTACTAGTCCAGTGACATTACCAGTGTGCATCACCTCCCATTAAAGGCACTATATAAATATGTTATTGTTGTGAATCTTTCTCTATTCCAGAAGGTTGTGGAGCTAAGCCACTGAGGATATTCAAGGCTGAGATTGATAGATTTTTGAACTCTAGGGATGTCAATGGATATCGGGAGCAGGTGGAAAAATGGAATTGAGGTCAAGATGTTATTGAATGGCAGAGTGGGCTCGTGGGGCTAAATGGTCAGCTCCTGCTCCTATTTCATATCCATTCTTACGACATATACTAGAAAATGACTAATTTTCAGGGCCATGAGGAAAAGCTGGGGTTTTGGGACTAAATTAGATAGCTTTAAAGAGCTGGCACAGGGACAATGGGCTGAATGGCCACGTTCTCTCTATGATTGTGCTTCTTACCCAAGTCTGAGTGATGTAGGTAATAGTGAAATTAAACGTGGAGCCAGCTCTATCCCCAGAATAAAAAGAGAAAGTACTGGAAATACTCAGCAGGTCTGGCAGCATCTGTGGAGAGGTAGGCAGAGTTAATGTTTCAGGTCAGTGACCTTTCATCAGGGGGCACTATCCCCGGAGGTGCATACACCACATCCAACACCCTCGCCGGTATCTGCAACACCTATTATCCAGACTTTCCATCCAAAAACTTTCCTCCCACACTTCCTCATAACAGACAGCTGAATTTTTCTAACAAGTCTGATGTGAAACACCTTATTCACTACAATTAAGGCATTTTCTTCATCTCTTCAGTCACCACTTCAAAAGACACGTTGCATTCGTCAAATACAGTCTAACCCGCATTAACCAACTGAGGAGGCAAATAAATGTAACTACACAAGAGGGGCCACACTCCCCACTACTCCCGGGGTGGGAGAAGGGCCACACTCCCCATTCCTCCTGGGGTGGGGGAGGGGCCACACTCCCCATTCCTCCTGGGGTGGGGGAGGGGCCTCACTCCCCATGACCGCCAGAGGAGGGGCTGCACTCCCCATTACCTCCGGGGAGACGGGCAACACTCCGCATTACCCATGGGGGAGGGGCCACACTCCCCATTACCCCCTGGGGGAGGGGCAAACACCCCATTACCCCCAGAGGAGGGGCTGCACTCCCAGTTACCCCCAGAGGAGGGGCCACACACCTAATTACCCCGGGGTAGGGGCCACACTCCCCATCACCCCCCTGTCGGAGGGACAAACTCCCCATTACCCCCAGGGGAGAGGCCACACTCCCCATTACCCCCGGGGTAGGGGCCACACTCCCCATCACCCCCCTGTAGGAGGGACAAACTCCCCATTACCCCCAGGGGAGAGGCCACACTCCCCATTACCCCCGGGGAAGGGGCTACACTCCCTCATGACCCCCCCAAGGGAGGGGCCACACTCCCTCATCACCCCTGGGGTTGAATCTCGGTCTCTGCTCACTCACCTCCCGCGACAGCAATGGAACCGCAGCTTCAGCACCAGATCTCCGAGTCCCGCCGGAAACTCCCGAGTCCCGCCGGAAATCCCCGAGTCCCGCCGGAAATCCCCGAGTCCCGCCGGAAATCCCCGAGTCCCGCCGGAAACTCCCGAGTCCCGCCGGAAATCCCCGAGTCCCGCCGGAAATCCCTGCCCAAAAGGGGATGGATTCACGGTGATGAGGAATTTTTGAGATTAATTAAAAGTGTTCCAATCTCTAAACATTAACTTTGGCCCTGAGCGGCATCTGGGGATTTATCAGCTTCCATGCTGTGGGATCTTGCTGTGCCATCAACACTTCAGACTCTATTTCATTGGCTGTGAAGGTTCCGATGAAGGGTCACTGACCTGAAACATTAACTCTGCTTCTCTTTCCACAGATGCTGCCAGACCTGCTGAGTGAATCCAGCATTTCTTGTTTTTGTTTCAGATTTCCAGCATCCGCAGTATTTTGCTTTTATTTTAAGGTTTTGGAAGTCCTGAGCTCAATACAGGCGACAGAGCAATGCAGGCTCTTCCTTCAACCCGAAATCCAACCCAGAGCATAAACCCTAATTCTAACCCAAACACTCGCCCTAAATCCTTATCCTAAACAATAACCATAAATCATTCCAAATACTAACCCCAAATCCTAAACACTCACTCCAAATCCTAATGTTAATCCCAAACAATTGCCCTAAATCCTCATCCTAAACAATAACCATAAATTATCCTAAATAATAACCTAAATCCTCATCCTGAACACTAACCCTAGGTCCTCTTGCTAAACATTAATCCAAAATCCTAATCCTAAACACTAGCCCTAAATCTTAATGTTAATCCTAAACACTAACCCTAAACACTAGCCCTAAATCCTAATCACTAACCCTAAATACTAAAACTAAACGCTCACCCTAAATATTAATCTTAAACCTTAATCACTAACCCTAAATACCAATCCTAAATGTTAGCCCTAAATCCTAAACCTAAACACCAGCCCTAAATCCCATACATACACCCTAAATCCTCATCCGAACAGAGATAAAGGAGAACCGGAGAATGTGGTGTATGAAAGCCCTAGCCAAAACCACAAACATGAATAAAAGTGGGCAGGCATATGATAAAAAAAAGTGAATGACGAAACAAACTAAAATAAAAATTTTATTGTTCTGTCATTTAACACCCTCTCTGCACTAACACTTTGTCTTTCACCACACTATTAACACACTCTTTGCCTTTTCCCCATGACCTCCTTGCCAGTTTTCCTCTGTGGTACTCTGTCCTATCAACACCTTCCCTTTTGTTATCTCTTGTCCCACCCCCACTTTATTTGTTTAAAACCTATTACATTTCTCACCATATCTCCAACACAGAAGTCCTCGAGGCGGCCAACATCCCTAGCATATACACCCTACTAAGCCAGCGGCGCCTAAGATGGCTTGGCCATGTGAGCCACATGGAAGATGGCAGGATCCCCAAGGACACATTGTATAGCGAGCTCATCACTGGTACCAGACCCACTGGCCGTCCATGTCTCCACTTTAAAGACGTCTGCAAACGCGACATGAAGTCCTGTGACATTGATCACAAGTCGTGGGAGTCAGTTGCCAGCGTTCGCCAGAGCTGGCGGGCAACCATAAAGGCGGGGCTAAAGCGTGGCGAGTCGAAGAGACTTAGCAGTTGGCAGGAAAAAAGACAGAAGTGCAAGGGGAGAGCCAACTGTGTAACAGCCCTGACAACCAATTTTATCTGCAGCACCTGTGGAAGAGTCTGCCACTCTAGAATTGGCCTTTATAGCCACTCCAGGCGCTGCTTCACAAACCACTGACCACCTCCAGGCGCTTACCCATTGTCTCTCGAGACAAGGAGGCCAAAGGCCAAAGACAAGACATTTTTAACCATTGTCAGTTCTGATGAAGGGTCACTGACCTGAAACATTAACTCTGCTTCTCTCTCTACAGGTGCTGCCAGACCTGCTGAGTATTTTCCAACACTTTTTGTTTTTATTTCAGATTTCCAGCATCTGCAATATTTTGATTTTATTAACCAGACTAATTCCTGGGATGGCAGGATTGTCTTATGAGGAGAGATTGAGGAAACTGGTCCTGTATTCTCTAGAGTTTCGAAGAATGAGAGGTGATCTCATTGAAACTTAGAAAATACTTACAGGGATGTTTTCCCTGACTGGTGAGTCTAGAACCAGGGGACACAGTCTCAGAATAAGGGGGAGGCCATTTAAGACTGAGATGTGGAGAAATTTCTTCACTCAGAGGGTGGCGAATCTTTGGAATTCTCTACCCCAGAAGGCAGTGGAAGCTCAATCACTGAGCATGTTCAAGACAGAATCTGATAGATATCTGGATTCTTTTTATTCATTCCTGGGATGTGGGCATCACTGGCTAGGCCAGCATTTCTTGCCCATCGCTAATTTCCTTGAGAAGGTGGTGGTGAGCTGCCTTCTTGAACCACTGCAGTCCATGTGGGGTAGGTACACCCACAGTGCTGTCAGGAAGGGAGTTCCAGGATTTTGACCCAGCGACAGTGAAGGAACGGCAATGTAGTTCCAAGTCAGGATGGTGTGTGACTTGGAGGGGAACTTGCAGGTGGTGGTGTTCCCATGCATCTGCTGCCCTTGTCCTTCTAGTTGGTAGAGGTCATGGGTTAGGAAGGTGCTGCCTAAGGAGCCTTGGTGAGCTGCTATAGTGCATCTTGTAGATGGTACACACTGCTGCCACTGTACGTCGGTGGTGGAGGGAGTGAATGTTTGTAGATGGGGTGCCAATCAAGCGGGCTGCCTTGTTCTGGATGGTGTCATGTTTCTTGAGATTGTTGGAGCTGCACCCATCCAGGCAAGTGGAGAGTATTCCATCACATTCCTGATTTGTGCCTTGTAGATGGTGGACAGGCTTTGCGGAGTCAGGAGGTGAGTTACTTGCCGCAGGATTCCTAGCCTCTGACCTGCTCTTGTAGCCACGGTATTTATATGGCTACTCCAGTTCAGTTTCTGGTCAATGGTAGCCCCTAGGATGTTGATAGTGGGGGATTCAGCGATGGTAATGCCATTGAATGTCAAGGGGAGATACAAAGAACAAAGAACAAAGAAAATTACAGAACAGGAACAGGCCCTTCGGCCCTCCAAGCCTGCGCCGATCCAGATTCTCGATCTAAACATGTCGCCTATTTTCTAAGGGTCTGTATCTCTTTGCTTCCTGCCCATTCATGTATCTGTCTAGATACCTCTTAAAAGACGCTATCGTGCCCGCGTCTACCACCTCCGCTGGCAACGCGTTCCAGGCACCCACCACCCTCTGCGTTAGATTCTCTCTTGCTGGAGAAGGTCATTGCCTGGCACTTGTGTGGTGCAGATGTTACTTGCCACTTATCAGCCCAAGCCTGGATATTGTCCAGGTCTTGCTGCATTTCTACAAAAATTGCTTCAGTATCTGAGGAGTCTCGAATGGTGCTGAACATTGTGCAATCATCAGCGAACATCCCCAATTCTGACCTTATGTTTGAAGGAAGGTCATTGATGAAGCAGCTGAAGATGGTTGGGTCTAGGACACGACCCTGAGGAACTCCTGCAGTGATGTCCTGGAGCTCAGATGATTGACCTCCAACAACCACAACCATCTTCCTTTGCGCGAGGTATGACTCCAACCATCAAGAGTTCTCCCCCTGATCCCATTGAATCCAGTTTTGCTAGGGCTCCTTGATGCCATACTTGGTCAAATGCTGCCTTGCTGTCAAGGGCGGTCACTCTCACCTCACCTCTTGAGTTCAGCTCTTTTGTCCATGTTTGAACCAAGGCTGTAATGAGGGCAGGAGCTGAATGGCCCTGGCGGAACCCAAACTGAGCGTCAGTGAGCAGGTTATTGAAAGCAAGAACCACTTGATAGCACTGTCGCAGACACCTTCCATTACTTCACTGATGATCGAGAGTAGACTGATGGGGCAGTATTTGGTTAGTTGGATTGTCCTGCTTTTTATGTACAGGACATACCTGGGCAATTTTCCACATTGCAGGGTAGATGTCAGTTTTGTACCTGTGCTGGAACAGCTTGGCTAGGGGCGCAACAAGTTCTGGAGCTCAGGTCTTCAGTACTATTGCCGGAATATTGTCAGGGCCCATAGCTTTTGCAGTATCCAGTGCCTTCAGTCGTTTCTTGATATCACGCGGAGTGAATCGAATTGGCTGAAGTCTGGCATCTGTGAATCTGGGGACTTCAGGAGGAGGCCGAGATGGATCATCAACACAGCACGTCTGGCTGAAGATTGTTGCAAATGCTTCAGCCTCATCTTTTGCACTGATGTGCTGGGCTCCCCCATCATTGAGGATGGGGATATTTGTGGAGCCATCTCCTCCAGTTAGTTGTTTAATTGTCCATCACCATTCATGACTGAATATAGCAGGACTGCAGAGCTTAGATCTGATCTATTGGGTGTGGGATCACTTATCTCTGTCTATCACATGCTGCTTAGGCTGTTTGGCACGCAGATAGTCCTGTGTTGTAGCTTCACCAAGTTGACACCTCATTTTGATGTATGCCTGGTGCTGCTCCTGGCATGCCCTCCTGCACTCTTCATTGAACTAGGGTTGGTCTCCTGGCTTGATGGTGATGGTAGAGTGGGGGATATGCCGGGCCATGAGGTTACAGATTGTGGTTGAGTACAATTCTGCTGCTGATGATGGCCCACAGCACCTCATGGATGCCCAGTTTTGTATTGCTAGATCTGTTTGAAATCTATCCCATTTAGCACGGTGATAGTGCCACACAACACGATGGAAGGTACCCTCAATGTGAAGACGGGACTTTGTCTCCACAAGGACTGTGCGGTGGTCACTCCTACCAATACTGTCATGGACAGATGCATCTGCGGCAGGCGGATTGGTGAGGACGAGGTCAAGTATGTTTTTCCCTCTTGTTGGTTCCCCCACCACCTGCCGCAGACCCAGTCTAGCAGCTATGTCCTTTAGGACTCAGCCAGCTCGGTCAGTCGTGGTGCTACCGAGCCACTCTTGGTGATGGACATTGAAGTCCCCCACCCAGAGTACATTCTGTGCCCTTGCCACCCTCAGTGCTTCCTCCAAGTGGTGTTCAACATGGAGGAGTACTGACTCATCAGCTGAGGGAGGGCAGTAGGTGGTAATCAGCAGGAGGGTTCCTTGCCTATGTTTGACCTGATGCCATGAGACTTCATGGGGTCCGGAGTCGATGTTGAGGACTCCCAGGGCAACTCCCTCCCTACTGTATACCACTGTGCCGTCACCTCTGCTGGGTCTGTCCTGCCGGTGGACCAGGACATACCTGGGGATGGTGATGGCAGTGTCTGGGACATTGTCTGTAAGGTATGATTCCGTGAGTATGACTATGTCAGGCTGTTGCTTGACTAGTCTGTGGGACAGCCCTCCCAACTTTGACACAACTGAAGAATTTATATTGGGGGCGGCTGTTTGAGGGTAAATCAACATCTGACATGTGGGAGTCTTTCAAACGTCAGCTGATTAGAATCCAGGACCAGCATGTTCCTGTGAGGAAGAAAGACAAGTTTGGCAAGTTTCGGGAAGCTTGGATAACACGGAATATTGTGAGCCTTGTCAAAAAGAAAAAAGAAGCATTTGTAAGGGCTGGAAGGCTAGGAACAGATGAAGCACTTGAGGAATATAAAGACAGTAGGAAGGAACTTAAGCAAGGAGTCAGGAGGGCTAAAAGGGGTCATGAAAAGTCATTGGCAAACAGGATTAAGGAAAATCCCAAGGCTTTTTATACATATATAAAGAGCAAGAGGGTAACCAGGGAAAGGGTTGGCCCACTCAAGGACAGAGATGGGAATCTATGCGTGGAGCCAGAGGAAATGGGCGAGGTGCTAAATGAATACTTTGCATCAGTATTCACCAAGGAGAAGGACTTGGTGGATGATGAGCCTAGGAAAGGGAGTGTAGATAGTCTCAGTCATCTCATGATCAAAAAGGAGGAGGTGTTGGGTGTCTTGCAAAGCATTAAGGTAGATAAGTCCCCTGGGCCTGATGGGATCTACCCTAGAATACTGAGGGAGGCAAGGGAAGAAATTGCTGGGGCCTTGACAGAAATCCTTGCATCCTCATTGGCTACAGGTGAGGTCCCAGAGGACTGGAGAATAGCCAATGTTGTTCCTTTGTTTAAGAAGGGTAGCAAGGATAATCCAGGAAATTATAGGCCGGTGAGCCTTACGTCAGTGGTAGGGAAATTATTAGAGAGGATTCTTCGGGACAGGATTTACTCCCATTTGGAAACAAATGTACTTAGTAGCAAGAGGCAGCATGGTTTTGTTAAGGGGAGGTCGTGTCTTACTAATTTGACTGAGTTTTTTGAGGAAGTGACGAAGATGATTGATGAGGGAAGGGCGGTGGATGTTGTCTATATGGACTTTAGTAAAGCCTTTGAAAAGGTCCCGCATGGCAGACTGGTGCAAAAGGTGAAGTCACACGGGATCAGAGGTGAGCTGGCAAGATGGATACAGAACTGGCTCTGTCATAGAAGACAGAGGGGATCAGTGGAAGGGTGTTTTTCTGAATGGAGGGATGTGACTAGTGGTGTTCCGCAGGGATCAGTGCTGGGACCTTTGCTGTTTGTAGTATATATAAATAATTTGGAGGAAAATGTAGCTGGTCTGATTGGTAAGTTTGCGGATGACACAAAGGTTGGTGGAGTTGCGGATAATGATGAGGATTGTCAGAGGATACAGCAGGAAATAGATCGGTTGGAGCCTTGGGCGGAGAAATGGCAGATGGAGTTTAATCCGGACAAATGTGAGGTAATGCATTTTGGAAGGTCTAATGCAGGTGGGAAGTATACAGTAAATGGCAGAACCCTTAGGAGTATTGACAGTCAGAGAGATCTGGGCGTACAGGTCCACAGGTCATTGAAAGTGGCAACGCAGGTGGATAAGGTAGTCAAGAACGCATACGGCATGCTTGCCTTCATCGGTCGGGACATAGAGTATAAAAATTGGCAAGTCATGTTGCAGCTGTACAGAACCTTAGGTAGGCCACACTTAGAATATTGTGTGCAATTCTGGTCGCCACACTACCAGAAGGACGTGGAGGCTTTGGAGAGGGTACAGAAGAGGTTTACCAGGATGTTGCCTGGTCTGGAGGGCATTAGCTATGAGGAGAGGTTGGAAAAACTCGGATTGTTTTCACTGGAACGATGGAGTGGAGGGGCGACATGATAGAGGTTTACAAGGTTATGATCGGCATGGACAGAGTGGATAGTCAGAAGCTTTTTCCCAGGGTGGAAGAGTCAGTTACTATGGGACATAGGTTTAAGGTGAGAGGGGAAAGGTTTAAAGGGGATGTGCGAGGCAAGTTTTTTACACAGAAGGTGGTGAGTGCCTGGAACTTGCTGCCAGGGGAGGTGGTGGAAGCAGATACGATAGCGACGTTTAAGAGACATCTTGACAAATATATGAATAGGATGGGAATGGAGGGATATGGGCCCCGGAAGTGCAGAAGGTTTTAGTTTAGGCAGGCATCAAGATCGGCGCAGGCTTGGAGGGCCGAATGGCCTGTTCCTGTGCTGTACTGTTCTTTGTTCTTTAGTAAGGAGGACGTTGCAGGGTTGACAGAGCTGGGTTTGCCATTGTCTTTTCTGGTGCCTAGGTTAATGCCGGGTGGTCTGTCCGGTTTCATTCTTTTTTACTGACTTCGTAGCGGTTGGATACAACTGAGTGGCTTGCTAGGCCATTTCAGAGGGCATGTAAGAGTCAACCACATTGCTGTGGATCTGGAGTCACATGTAGGCCCGACCAGGTAAGGACAGCAGATTTCCTTCCCTAAAGGACATTAGTGAACCAGATGGGTTTTTACAACAATCGACAATGGTTTCAATGCCATCATTAGATTTAGGGGAGGCGGTGGCGTAGTGGTAGTGTCACTGGACTAGTAACCCAGAAACCTAGGGTATTGCTCTGGGGACATGGGTTCGAATCCCACCACGGCAGAAGGTGGAATTTGAATTCAATTAATAAATCTGGAATTTAAAGCTAGTCTAATGATGGCCATGAAACCATTGTCGATTGTTGCAAAAACCCATCTGATTCACTAATGTCCTTTAGGGAAGGAAATCTGCTGTCCTGACCTGGTCTGGCCTACATGTGACTCCAGATCCACAGCAATGTGGTTGACTCTTATATGCCTTCGAAATGGCCTAGCAAGACACTGAGTTCAAGGGCAATTAGGGATGGCCAATAAATGCTGGCCTGGCCTGCGATGCCCACATCCCATGAATGAATTAAAAAAAAAATGTCATTCCAGTTT
The DNA here is from genome assembly GCF_036365525.1 of Heterodontus francisci. Classification (NCBI taxonomy): domain Eukaryota; kingdom Metazoa; phylum Chordata; class Chondrichthyes; order Heterodontiformes; family Heterodontidae; genus Heterodontus; species Heterodontus francisci. The sequence goes on from NC_090379.1 coordinate 1,358,495, forward strand.
TGTATTAATTGAATTTAAATTCCACCTTTTGTTGTGGAGGGATTCGAACCCATGTCCCCAGAGCAATACGCTGGATTACTAGTCCAGTGACACTACCACTACGCCATCGCCTCCCCAAATACTAATAACATCAAGGGATATGAGGATAACGTGGAAAAGTGGTGTTGAGGTAGATGATCAGCCATGATCTAACTGAATGGCAGACGGGTCTGACGGGCTGAATGGCCTACCACTGCTCCTTGTTCCTATCCCAAACACCAAACCTAAATCTTAACCCTAAACACAAACACTAAATCCTACTCACTAACCTTAAATCCTAAACCTGAACACTAACCCTAACTCCTAATCCTAATCGCTAACCCTAAATTCTAATCCTAAACAGTAACCCTTAATCCTAATCCGAATCATTAACTCTAAACCCTAATCCTAAACACTAGCCCTAAATCCTAATGCTAATCCTAAACACTAACCTTAAATCCTCACCACAAATCCTAAATCCTAATTTGGCAGATGGATATAATGTGGGAAAATATGAACTCGTTCACTTGGACAGGAAGAATAGAAAAGCAGTATACTATTTAAATGGAGAGAGATTGCAGAACTCTGCAGTACAGAGGGATCTGGGTGTCCTGGGACATGAATCACAAAAAGTTAGTATGCAGGTACAGCAAGTAATTAGGAAGGTAAATGGAATATTGTCATTTATTGCAGCAGAATAGAATATACAAATAGGGAAGTTTTGCTACAGTTGTACTGGACGTTGGTGAGACGACATCTGGAGTATAGTTGCAGAGTTTGGGTCTCCTTACTTAAGAAAGGATACTATTGCACTTGAAGCAGTTCAGAGAAGATTCACAAGACTGATTCCTGGGATGAAGGGGTTATCTTATGAGGAAAGATTGGACAGGCTGGGCCTGTATCTGCTGGAGTTTAAAAGAATGAGAGGTGATCTTATTGAAACATATCAGATCCTGAGGGGACTTGACAGGGTGGATGTGGAAAGGATGTTTCCCCTTATGGGAGAGACTAGAAATAGGGGACACAGTTTAAAAATAAGGGGTCTCCTATTTAAGACAGGGATGAGGAGAATTTTTTTTCTGAGGGTTGTTAGTCTGTGGAATTCTCTTCCCCAGGGAGCAGTGGAGGCAGGGTCATTGAATATTTTTAAGGCTGAGTTGAATAAATTGTTGGTTGACAAGGAGGTCAAAGGTTATAGCAGATAGACAGGAAAGAGGAGTTAAGGCCACAATCAGATCAGCCTCGAGGGTTAAAATGGCCTACTCCTGCTCCTACTTCATCTGCTCGTATGTAATCTTAAATACTAACCCTAATTTCTAATTCTAATCCTAAACACTGGCCCTAAATCCTAACCCTAAACACTATCCCTAAATCCTAATCCTAAACATTAATCCTAAATCCTAATTACTAATCCTAAATCCTAAACACTGGCCCTAAATCCTAATCCTAAATTCTAACCTTAAATCCTAATCCTAAACATTAACCCTAAATCCCAATTACTAACCCTAAATCCTAATCCTAAACACTGGCCCCAATTTCTAACCTTAAATACTCGCCCTAAATCCTAATCCTAAACACTCAACCTGAACCCTAATCACTAACCCTAAATTCTGATCCCAAACACTAGCCCTAAGTTATACAGTGCCAATGGTTGCTCCAGCCGGAATCACCCATTTGGCCGAGGGTCCGCATTCAGCTGGGAATAATCCAAATCTGGCCAAATTCTGGCCACTGGAGCCAATGTCTGGCTGTTAAGTCTGACCCTGAGGTTGTGGCAAATTAAGAAATTGAATTCAGTAAATCTGGTAACTTGTAGTTTGCAATCCTGTGTGATTGATACTTGACTCCCTTTAATGTGTCAGACCCAGCCACTTAGTTCACAAACAATTGTCAAGAAGGCACCCACCATTTTCTCAGGTAGCCTAGGAGAAACGTACTCAGTTGTGGTGTTGCAGTAGTTTGAGTTGGGCCAAGAGACCATTGCAGGTGCGCCTGTTCACCATCTACATCTTTTTCGGCATTCAACCTCCCTCAGTATGAACTGATGCATTTTCCTATTTAAAGAAACAGCATAGTTAAACTGAATGGGAGATGACTCAGTGCTATAGAAGAGCAAAGGGATTTGGAGGACAGGTTCTGAGGACATTAAAGACAGCAGGTCGGGTTAATAATTCTATAGAAAAACTTAACAGAATTCTTGGTTTTGTTAGAATCACAGAATGATTACAGCACTGAAGGAGGCCATTCGGCCCGCCATGTCTGTGCCAACGCTCTGCAACAGCAACTTACCTAGTCCCACTCCTCTATCCTTTCCCTGTAGCCCTGCAAATGATTTTCTCTTCAGCTAATTATCCAATTCCCTTTTGAAGGCCTCGATCAAATCTCCTTCCACCACACTCTCAGGCAGTACATTCCAGATCCTAAACACTTGCTGCGTATAAAAACTTTTCCTCATGTTGCTGTTACTTCTTTTGCCAATTACCTTAAATCAGTGCCCTCTGGTTCTCAATCCTTCCAACAATGGGAACAGTTTCTCTCTATTGTCATGCAGGCACCCACCTGTCAAGACTGAGATACACATTATTTCACCACATGAACATTAAAACTTAAAATTGTGGCTGGGAAGAAAAGAGGACCTATCACAAGGAATTGCCAGGCCCCTGACTGGAAAGACATTTGCATGCTAGCAAACAGCATTGGAACAAGGGACCAAGTTCTTGCTTCCCCAATACACAGAAGAAGTGGTCAGACCAATTTATTCACATGACTAACTGACTGTTGGAAGTTTTTGAATTTGAACTTGCGAAGAGAAAGAACTCAGAAAGCTCTTTGCTCCTGGACTGAAAAGACCTCTCTCCTGTCTGCTCTCATCTCTTTCTCACGGAACTGAAGACCCATTGAAGACACTTGAACCCCAAGAGAGAAAAGTCTCCGACAGTGAACAAGGTTTGAGAAGAATACTGGGCCCCAACGAAAAGCAAGAATTACCGACAATCAAGGACTACAGCGAGCTCGAAGCACAGTAAAAAGAAACAGTTGCTGCAATTGTACAAGGCATTAGTGAGACCGCACCTGGAGCATTGTGTACAGTTTTGGTCCCCTTACTTTTGGAAGGATATAGTTGCATTGGAGGCAGTTCAGAGGAGGTTCACTAGATTGATTCCAGAGATGAGGGGTTTGTCTTATGAAGAGAGATTGAGCAGTTTAGGCCTTTACTCTCTAGAGTTTAGAAGAATGAGAGGAGATCTAATTGAGGTATATAAGATGATTAAGGGGATTGACAAAGTAGACGTAGAGAGGATGTTTCCTCTGGTGGGGAAATCTAGAATGAGAGGTCATAGTTTTAGGATAAGGGGTAGCAGATTTAAAACAGCAATGAGGAGAAATTACTTCTCTCAAAGGGTCGTGAGTCTGTGGAATTCACTACCCCAGAGTGCGGTGGATGCCGGGACATTGAGTAAATTTAAGAAGGAGATAGACAGATTTTTTATTAGTAATGGGTTGAAGGGTTATGGAGAACGGGCAGGAAAGTGGAGTTGAAGCCGAGATGAGATCAGCCATGATCATATTGAATGGTGGAGCAGGCTCGAGGGGCTGAATTGCCTATTCCTGCTCCTAGTTCTTATGACCTTATGACCTTCTGATATTGCCTCAAACCTCTCGACTTATTTTTCTTCTGCTCTTTTCTGTCTGTTTGCATGTGTGTATCGCGTATTCATGCTAGCGTGGGGCACGGCGTGTATCCGTAGGCATTAATTGAATTAGAGTTTAAGTTTTGATAAAGTTCAATTTTCCTCTTTAAACCTAAGGAAGTCAGTTTGTGCTCATTTCTTTGCCTTATAATTGGAAAGTGGTGAACAAGGATTCACAAAAAGAGGAGTTCAAAACACAGAGTGTTTAAAATTAAACCATGTTATAATAAGACCAGGTGAAGACAGTAAAAGACCCCTAGACACCTTTCTCACCTGGTCGTAACAGAAATTTGGGTGCTAGCATCTGGGATTTTACCCACAGACAAACGTGAGAAATTGGAAGTGGGAAGCCAAATTGTTCCCAATCAAAAAAAAAGAGCAAGTTTTCAATCCAGGTTTTCTTGTGGTTGTGTGTGCTTGAATACTAACATGTATGCGACTGAAGCTAGTAGCTCTCCAAGCCAGGGTGAAGTAACTTGGGATAAGTTAAAAGCACTGTCTATGAGGAAAATGGCTGAGCAGTGTGGGATTACTGTACATGGCAAGACTAGGAAGTCTGAACTCCTAAGGCTAGTGGCCAACCATTTTCCGCTTCAAACTGAAGCAGCAGAAACAGGGTTAGAAGCAGACCCAGACAGGGTACTGCTAGCAAAGTTACATTTGGATCAAAGGAAACTTGAATTAGAGGAAAGAGCGAGAGAGAGAGGCAGGAGAGGGAGCATTCCAAAAGGAACGTGAAGAAACTGAAAGGCAAGACAGAGAGAGAGAAAGACAGGAGAATGAACAAGAGAAAGAGGAGAGAGAGAGAGAGAGAGAAAGAATATTCCAGAAAGAATCCGAAGAGAGAGAGTTGAAGCAGCTTGAGTTAACTAGGGGGCAACAGAGTAACCCCAGAGAAAGCATGGCCAATATGGAGTAGCAGAATTCAGGGCTGGGTACAGAATTGTTAAAACTAGCTCAACTAATTCCAAAATTCAATGAGGAAGATATGGAAGCATTTTTTGTGTCCTTTGAGGAACTGCCAAGGCAGCTAAAATGGGCAACTGAGACCTGGTCTCTCTTATTGCAAAGCAAACTAACCGGAAAAGCCCATGAGGTTTATTCCTTGTTGCCAGATGAGAGTTCATCAAATTATGAATTGACCAAAAATGTTATCCTCGGGGCATATGAATTGGTACCTAAAGCCTATCGCCAAAAGTTTAGAACCCTTAAAAAGCAAGCTCATCAAACTTATCTGGAGTTTGAAAGAAGTAAGCAGCTGGCTTTTGACCAGTGGCTGAGGGTTCTTAAAATACAGCTTAGCTATGAGACTCTCAGAGAAGTAATTCTGTTAGAGGAATTTAAACACTCTCTCCCACTCTCAATAAAGACCCATGTAGAGGAGCAGCAGGTTCAGGGAGCGCGGCAAGCGGCCGTTCTGGCCAATGAGTTTGCTTTAATTTATAAGTTGGTTTCCCAAGGGAGAAACTTTCCTAATCAGCCCTGCAAATCCGAAAAGGACAAAGGGAAGGTGAAAAGGAGCCCAGGCAGTCCTGGGAAAGGAAAGCAGGAGACACAGGGGGCCCTCCTCCAGCTGAAAAGGAAGGTGCTGTGAGCAAGAGTGAGACCCAGAGACCTGTGTGCGTCCATTGTAATAAGGCAGGGCATTTAGCTGCTGGAAACTAAAAGGAAAACTGGTAGGGTTTATCAGGGCACACCCACTCAGTGAAGACGAGGCCCTGATGGAAAACACAGAACAAGCTGTGGCTTTAACTGCAGTAAGAGTGCAACCCAGGAAGCTTACTACAGCCAGTGCAGGAAAAGTTAATAGGATCCTTGAAGGTTATCAAGGTTTAGTGTTTGAAGGGAAAGTAACCCCATATCCCTCAAGTGGGGCAAGCAGGCCCATAGTAATTCTCAGGGACACAGGGGCCACTAGATCCCTTTTACTGGGAAAAGGTCTGACCTTTCCCCCAGAGAGTGCAGAGGACTCCAGAATGGTGGTGAATGGTATTGGAGGGCAGTGTATGCCTGTACCTGTACACTGGGTGCACCTGGAGTGCGTCCTCGTTCCAGGACCGGTGACTGTAGGGATTGTCCCGAGTTTGCCTGTGGACGGGGTTGACCTGCTCCTAGGTAATGATCTGGCGGGGGTGAAGGTGGTAGCCCCCCCCAGTAGTGAAAGAAAGACCACAGGAGGTCAGAGAGACAGGGCAGTGGCAGGAGATGGACCCCTGCAGTTTCCCTGAATGTGTAGTGGATCCGGCCATGATCAAACCAGCTCCCCCAGAGGAGTCATAGAGTTATACGGCACAGAAACAGGCCCTTTGGCTCATCATGTCTGTGCCGGCCATCAAGCACCTATCTATTCTAGTCCTATTTTGCAGCACTTGTCCCGTATGCTATGGCGTTTCAAGTGCACATCTAAATACTTCTTAAATGTTGGGAGGGTTCCTGCCTCTACCACCTCTTCAGACAGTGTATTCCAGATTCCAACCACCCTCTGGACCTGGTGTTGGGGAATGAGCCCGGCCAGGTGGTTGAAGTTTCAGTAGAGGACTACTTTGGGAATAGTGACCACAATTCCGTAAGTTTTAGAATACTCATGGACAAAGACGAGAGTGGTCCCAAAGGAAGAGTGCTAAATTGGGGGAAGGCCAACTATACCAAAATTCGGCAGGAGCTGGGGAATGCAGATTGGGAGCAGCTGTTTGAAAATAAATCCACATTTGATATGTGGGAGGCTTTTAAAGAGAGGTTGATTAGCGTGCAGGAGAGACATGTTCCTGTGAAAATGAGGGATAGAAATGGCAAGATTAGGGAACCATGGATGACAGGTGAAATTGTGAGACTAGCTAAGAGGAAAAAGGAAGCATACATAATGTCTAGGAGGCTGAAGAAAGACGAAGCTTTGAAAGAATATCGGGAATGTAGGACCAATCTGAAACGAGGAATTAAGAGGGCTAAAAGGGGTCATGAAATATCTTTAGCAAACAGGGTTAAGGAAAATCCCAAAGCCTTTTATTCATATATAAGGAACAAGAGGGTAACTAGAGAAAGGATTGGCCCACTCAAGGACAAAGGAGGAAAGTTATGCGTGGAGTCAGAGAAAATGGGTGAGATTCTAAACGAGTACTTTGCATCGGTATTCACCGAGGAGAGGGACATGACGGATGTTGAGGTTAGGGACAGATGTTTGATTACTCTCGGTCAAGTCGGCAGAAGGAGGGAGGAAGTGTTGGGTATTCTAAAGGGCATTAAGGTGGACAAGTCCCCAGGTCCGGATGGGATCTATCCCAGGTTACTGAGGGAAGCGAGAGAGGAAATAGCTGGGGCCTTAACAGATATCTTTGCAGCATCCTTAAACACGGGTGAGGTCCCGGAGGACTGGAGAATTGCTAATGTTGTCCCCTTGTTTAAGAAGGGTAGCAGGGAAAATCCAGGTAATTATAGACCGGTGAGCCTGACGTCAGTGGTAGGGAAGCTGCTGGAGAAGATACTGAGGGATAGGATCTATTCCCATTTGGAAGAAAATGGGCTTATCAGTGATAGGCAACATGGTTTTGTGCAGGGAAGGTCATGTCTTACCAACTTAATAGAATTCTTTGAGGAAGTGACAAAGTTGATTGATGAGGGAAGGGCTGTAGATGTCATATACATGGACTTCGGTAAGGCGTTTGATAAGGTTCCCCATGGTAGGCTGATGGAGAAAGTGAAGTCGCATGGGGTCCAGGGTGTACTAGCTAGATGGATAAAGAACTGGCTGGGCAACAGGAGACAGAGAGTAGCAGTGGAAGGGAGTTTCTCAAAATGGAGACGTGTGACCAGTGGTGTTCCACAGGAATCCGTGCTGGGACCACTGTTGTTTGTGATATACATAAATGATTTGGAGGAAAGTATAGGTGGTCTGATTAGCAAGTTTGCAGACGACACTATGATTGGTGGAGTAGCAGATAGTGAAGGGGACTGTCAGAGAATACAGCAGAATATAAATAGATTGGAGAGTTGGGCAGAGAAATGGCAGATGGAGTTCAATCAGGGCAAATGTGAGGTGATGCATTTTGGAAGATCCAATTCAAGAGTGAATTATACAGTAAATGGAAAAGTCCTGGGGAAAATTGATGTACAGAGAGATTTGGGTGTTCAGGTCCATTGTTCCCTGAAGGTGGCAACGCAGGTCAATAGAGTGGCCAAGAAGGCATACGGCATGCTTTCCTTCATCGGACGGGGTATTGTGTACAAGAGTTGGCAGGTCATGTTACAGTTGTATAAGATTTTGGTTCGGCCACATTTGGAATACTGCGTGCAGTTCTGGTCGCCACATTACCAAAAGGATGTAGATGCTTTGGAGAGGGTGCAGAGGAGGTTCACCAGGATGTTGCCTGGTATGGAGGGCGCTAGCTATGAAGAGAGGTTGAGTAGATTAGGATTATTTTCATTAGAAAGACGGAGGTTGAGGGGGGACCTGATTGAAGTGTACAAAATCATGAGAGGTATAGACAGGGTGGATAGCAAGAAGCTTTTTCCCAGAGTGGGGGATTCAATTACTAGAGGTCACGAGTTCAAAGTAAGAGGGGAAAAGTTTAGGGGGGATATGCGTGGAAATTTCTTTACACAGAGGGTGGTGGGTGCCTGGAACGCATTGCCAGCAGAGGTGGTAGACGCGGGCACGATAGCGTCTTTTAAGATGTATCTAGACAGATACATGAATGGGCAGGAAGCAAAGAGATACAGACCTTTAGAAAATAGGCGACATGTTTAGATAGAGGATCTGGATCGGCGCAGGCTTGGAGGGCCAAAGGGCCTGTTCCTGTGCTGTAATTTTCTTTGTTCTGGTTGAAATTTTTTTTCCTCAAATTCCCTCTTAACCTCCTGCCCCTTACCTTAAATCTATGCCCCCTGGTTATTGACCCCTCCGCTAAGGGAAAAAGTTTCTTCCTATCTAACCTATCAATGCCCCTCATAATTTTGTATACCTCAGTCAGGTCCCCTCTCAGACTTCTCTGCTCTAAGGAAAACAACCCTAGCCTTTTCAGTCTCTTTTCATAGCTGAAATGCTCCAGCCCAGGCAACATCCTGGTGAATCTCCTCTGCACCCTCTCCAGTGCAATCACATCCTTCCTATAGTGTGGTGACCAGAACTGTACACAATACTCCAGCTGTGGCCTAACTTGTGTTTTATACAGGAGACTGCATTGACACTGCAGGCAGATGACCATGAGGTCTGCCTGTCCGAGACCTTCTTTGGAAAGTTAGGAGACCCAGGGAATGAATTAAATGGATTTTCCCTAGCTGAGGCTCAGCGAGCTGACCCAGTATTGCAAGAGTTAGCACAGGCTGCCTCGTCTGAAAGTGAAGCAGAGGGAGTTCCTGATTGCTACAATTTAAAGAATGTGGTACTGATGAGGAAATTGAGTTCTCCTCACAGACCTGAGAGCAAGGAGTAGACAGTTAGTGGTGCATAGAGGTACCGGAGAGAAATATTAAGAAGGGCCCACGAGACTACAATGGCTGTACATGCCGGTATACGAAAGACCAAAGCCCGCATAAGACAGCAGTTTTACTGGCCAGAACTCCACAAAGATGTGGTGGAGTACTGCAGGAGTTGCCACATGTGCCATGTTGAAGGGAAACCCCAACCTGCAGTGAAACCTGCACCCCTAAGTCCTGTACCGTTGTTAGGAGGACCCTCCAGCAGAGGGCTGGTGAACTGTAAGGGACCCCCGCTAAGAACAAAAGGGAACAGGCAGGCACAATGCTGGCAAAAGTTTAAAAAGAGAAGGGGAAAAAGTGACCAAGAGGGTAGGTTAAAGAATCCCAGATGAAAACCCCTATTGTCCAGTCAGCCAACCTCGAAAAATGTGAAAAGCTAGATCCCACATCTCCCTATGTAAATGCAGACTCAAGAAGCACCCCACCAGAATTACTAACAGCATTTACAGGAACCTGCAGAGACAAAGAGAGACCTCTAAGGGGCACAGAAACCATGAGGGTGATGCCTCACCTAGTTGAAGTGTCACAGGAGAGTGTGGTCAAGTCTGCACAAATACCTGCAGGTAGGAGTGTCCCAGAGAACAAAGGGGAGATTAACAAAGAATCCTCCCCACAGTCAGAGTCAGAGGAAAAGGAAACCACCTATGCCCTGAAGTCAAAAGTCTTCGCATGACTCAGAGAGTTCAGGATAGACTTGCCCACTATTAACTCTCCTGAAAAAAAAGAGGAAATTAAAGCAGCACTGGCACCCAGAAAAGACCATTTTAATAAGCTTTAGGATTGGTGAATGAATGGAAATGAATGAGAGAAATGCATGTTTTTTCTTTCTGTATATTTCTCTCAAAGTTTGTAATGAAATGTGCCTTTTTTTAAAAAATTGCATTTCATTCCCCTGGGTGTGGAGGTGTCATGCAGGTCCACACCTGCCAAGAATGAGACACTCATTATTTCACCACATGAACATTAAAACTTAAAATTGTGGCTAGGAAGAAAAGAGGGCCTATCACAAGGAATTGCCAGGCCCCTGATTGGAAAGACATTTGCATGCTGGCAGACAGTGTTGGAACAAGGGACCCAGACTTGCTTCCCCAATACACAGAAGAAGTGGTCAGGCCAATTGAGTCACATGACTAACTGACTGTTGGAGGTTTTTCAATTTGAACTTACTGAGAGAAAGAACTCAGAAAGTGCTTTGCTCCTGGACTGAAAAGACCTCTCTCCTGTCTGCTCCCATCTCTTTCTCACGGAACTGAAGGCCCATTGAAGACACCTGAACCACAAGAGAGAAAAGTCTCCGACAGTGAACAAGGTTTAAGAAGAATACTGGGCCCCAATGAAAAGCAAAAGGACTACAGTGAGCTCGAAGCACAGTAAACAAGAAACTCTTCTGATATTGCCTCAAACCTCTCTACTTATTTTTCTCCTGCTCTTTTCTGTCTCTATTTACATGTGCATATCACGTTTGCAAGCTAGCATGGGGCACGGTATGCATCCATCGGCATTAACCAAATTCAAGTTTAAGTTTTCATAATTTTTACTTTTCTTCTTTAAACCTAAGGAAGCCTGTTTATGCTCATTTCTTTGCCTTATAATTGGATATTGAACAAGGATTTACCAAAGGGGGAGCTGAAAACATAAGGCTTTTAAAATTAAACCCTGTTACAGTCAGACCAGGTGAAGACAGTAAAAGACCCTGAGACACCTTTCTCACTTGGTCGTAACACCATCTACTCTGTCCAGACCCATCATGATTTTGAACACCTCTATCAAATTTCCTCTTAGCCTTCTCCAAGGAGAACAGCCCCAGCTTCTCCATTCTATCCTCTTGACTGAAGTCCCTCATCCCTGGAACCATTCTTATAAATCTTTTCTATGCCCTCTCTAATGCCTCCACATCCTTCCTAAAGTACGGTGCCCAGAATTGGACACAATACTCCCGTTGGGGCTGAACCAGTTTTTTTATAAAAGGTTCATCATAGCTTCCTTACTTTTGTTCTCTATTAATAAAGCCCAGGATCCCATAAACTTTATGAACCACTTTCAATTGTGGAATGTGGGAACAGGTGGATAAATGTGATTCGGACTTTCTGCTGGCAGAGAGTAAAACACTGCCATGGATTGGTTGGGTTGAATGACTTGTTTCCATGTATTTCTACATGCTTGATGATAGATGGCAGGTTTCAGGATTGGTTTTAGGATTCTCAGTAGAAAACATGAATCCGTTTTGTTCATTGATAAGCCTCCGTCTGAATTAATCATCCAGTGCCCATGAACCAAGAGGGCTCAGCAAAACATGAACACCATGTTTTTATTACATGAATATCCTGCTTCAGTTCTCCCTTCAACTTGTGAAAGCTTCACTACTGCCTCCTCCCCACTTCACCAAGCATTGCACTGCTCCCTACTTACTGTATCATGGAATTTCGCAGCACAGAAGGAGGCCATTCAGCCCAACATGCCAGATCCGGCTCTTTGGTAGAACCGTCCAATTTGTCCCACACCCCAGTTTTTGCCCCATAATCCCACAAATTAGTTCCCTTCAAGTACATGTCCAATTGGGGAGGCAGTGGCGTAGTGGTATTGTCACTGGACTAGTAACCCAGAGACCCAGGGTATTGCTCTGGGGACATGGGTTCAAATCCCACCACAGCAGAAGGTGGAATTTGAATTTAATTAATAAATCTGGAATTAAAAGCTAGTCTAATGATGGCCATGAAACCATTGTCGATGGTTGTAAAAACCCATCTGGTTCACTAATGTCCTTTAGGGAAGGAAATCTGCTGTCCTTACCTGGTCTGGCCTACATGTGACTCCAGACCCACAGCAATGTGGTTGACTCTTACATGCCCTCTGAAATGGCCTAGCAAGCCACTCAGTTAGGGCAATTAGGGATGGGCAATAAATGCTGGCCTGGCCAGCGACGCCCACATCCCATGAATGAATTTTAAAAAAATTACCCTTTTAAAGTTTCCCTAGAATCTGATTCCTTTCAGATAGTGTATTCCAGATCTTAACAACCCTCTGTATGAAGAAATTTCTCCTCTAATTCTTTTGCCAATTATTTGCCCCGTTACCACCCCTCTAGACCCATTTTTGTTTCTTTACTTGTCCCATTACCATCTCCTTAATAACAGAGAGGGCTAATGAGGGTAGGGCAGTTAATGTTGTGTAAATGGGCTTTCAAAAGGTGTATCATCTGCAAACTTACATAACAGAGATGTTAACAGAATTAAAGCCCATAGATTAAAGTTGCCATGGCTTCATGGATATAAAATTGGCTAAGAGACAGAAAGCAGACAATGGTAGTGAAGGGTTCTTTTTCAGACTGGAGGGAAATATACAAGGGTGTTCCCCAGGAGTTGGTGTTAGGATCACTGCTCTTTTTGATTTGGGGTAAACAGGGCATAATTTCAAACTTTACAGATGCCATGAAGCTTGGAATTTTGTTTTTATTCTTTCATGGGACATTGGCATCACTGGCAAAGCCAGAATTTGTTGCTCATCCCTAATTGCCTTTGAGTAGGTTGTAGTGAGCTTCCTGCATTCCAAAGCATGTTTGCTGGCTTGCTTGGTCATTTCAGAGTCAGCCACATTGCTGTGGGTCTGGAACCACACACAGACCAGACCAGGACAACAGATAGATTTCCTTCCCGAAAGGGCATTGGTAAACCAGATGTGTTTTTATGACAATCAATGATAGTTTCATGGCACCATTACTGAGAATAATTTTCAACTCCAGATTTTTTATTAAATAACACAAATTCAAATTCAAATTCCACCAGCTGCCATGGAGAGATTTGAACCTGTGTCCACAGGATTACTAGTCCAGTGACATTATCACGACACCACCAACTCCCCCTAATGTAGTAAACAGTGAGGAGAATAGTAACAAACCTCAGGGGGACATAGACAGACTGGTGAAATGGGCAGACACAAGGCAGGTGAAATTAAATGCAGAGAAGTCTGAAATGATCTATTTTGGTAGGAAGAGTGAGGAGAAGCAATACAACATTAAGGATACAATTTTAAAGGGGTTGCAGGAACAGAGAGACATGAGGGTTTACGTACACAAATTTTTGATGGTGGCAGAACTGGTTGAGAAGACTATTAAAAAGGCATATGGAACACTGAGCTTTATTAATAGAGGAATACAGTACAAAAGCAAGGAATTAATGATAAACCTTTATAAAATACTGATTAGGCTTCAGCTGGACTATTGTGTTCAATTCTAGGCACCAGAGTTTAGGAAGGATGTCAAGGCCTTGGAGAAGGTGCAGAGGAAATCTACTAGAATGGTACCAGGCATGAGGACTTCAGTTACATGGAGACAGTAGAGAAAATAGAGTTCTCCTTAGAGCAGAGACGGTTCAGAGATTTGAAAGGAGGTGTTGAAAATTATGAAGGGTTTAGACAGAGTAAATAAGGTGCAACTGTTTCCAGTGGCAGGAGGGACGATAACCAGAGGACACAGTTTGAAATGATTGGTAAAAGAACCAGAGGCAAGATGTCATAGAGTCATTTACAGCACAGAGGAGGCCATTCGGCAAATCAAGTCTTTGCCAGCTCTACACAGAGATGAGGAAACTTATTTTACACCGAGTTGTTGTGATATGGAATGCACAGCCTGAAAGGATGAAAGGATGGTAGAAGAGAGATAGTTGATGAAAGGATGGTAGAAGAGAGATGGTCGATGAAAGGATGGTAGAAGAGAGATGGTTGATGAAAGGATGGTGGAAGAGAGATGGTTGATGAAAGGATGGTGGAAGAGAGATGGTTGATGAAAGGATGGTGGAAGAGAGATGGTCGATGAAAGGATGGTGGAAGAGAGATGGTTGATGAAAGGATGGTGGAAGGGAGATGGTCGATGAAAAGATGGTAGAAGGGAGATGGTCGATGAAAGGATGGTAGAAGAGAGATGGTCGATGAAAGGATGGTAGAAGGGAGATGGTCGATGAAAGGATGGTAGAAGAGAGATGGTCGATGAAAGGATGGTAGAAGGGAGATGGTCGATGAAAAGATGGTAGAAGGGAGATGGTCGATGAAAGGATGGTAGAAGGGAGATGGTCGATGAAAGGATGGTAGAAGGGAGATGGTCGATGAAAGGATGGTAGAAGAGAGATGGTCGATGAAAGGATGGTAGAAGGGAGATGGTCGATGAAAAGATGGTAGAAGGGAGATGGTCGATGAAAGGATGGTAGAAGAGAGATGGTCGATGAAAGGATGGTAGAAGGGAGATGGTCGATGAAAAGATGGTAGAAGGGAGATGGTCGATGAAAGGATGGTATAAGGGAGATGGTCGATGAAAGGATGGGAGAAGGGAGATGGTCGATCAAAAGATGGTAGAAGGGAGATGGTCGATGAAAGGATGGTAGAAGGGAGATGGTCGATGAAAGGATGGTAGAAGAGAGATGGTCGATGAAAGGATGGTAGAAGAGAGATGGTCGATGAAAGGATGGTGGAAGAGAGATGGTTGATGAAAGGATGGTAGAAGGGAGATGGTCGATGAAAGGATGGTAGAAGGGAGATGGTCGATGAAAGGATGGTAGAAGGGAGATGGTCGATGAAAGGATGGTAGAAGGGAGATGGTCGATGAAAGGATGGTAGAAGGGAGATGGTCGATGAAAGGATGGTAGAAGAGAGATGGTCGATGAAAGGATGGTAGAAGGGAGATGGTCGATGAAAGGATGGTAGAAGGGAGATGGTCGATGAAAGGATGGTAGAAGAGAGATGGTCGATGAAAGGATGGTGGAAGAGAGATGGTCGATGAAAGGATGGTAGAAGGGAGATGGTTGATGAAAGGATGGTAGAAGGGAGATGGTCGATGAAAGGATGGTAGAAGGGAGATGGTCGATGAAAAGATGGTAGAAGGGAGATGGTCGATGAAAAGATGGTAGAAGGGAGATGGTCGATGAAAGGATGGTAGAAGGGAGATGGTCGATGAAAGGATGGTAGAAGGGAGATGGTCGATGAAAGGATGGTAGAAGAGAGATGGTCGATGAAAGGATGGTGGAAGAGAGATGGTCGATGAAAGGATGGTAGAAGGGAGATGGTCGATGAAAGGATGGTAGAAGGGAGATGGTCGATGAAAGGATGGTAGAAGGGAGATGGTCGATGAAAGGATGGTAGAAGAGAGATGGTCGATGAAAGGATGGTGGAAGAGAGATGGTCGATGAAAGGATGGTAGAAGGGAGATGGTCGATGAAAGGATGGTAGAAGGGAGATGGTCAATGAAAGGATGGTAGAAGGGAGATGGTCGATGAAAGGATGGTAGAAGAGAGATGGTCGATGAAAGGATGGTAGAAGGGAGATGGTCGATGAAAGGATGGTAGAAGGGAGATGGTCGATGAAAAGATGGTAGAAGGGAGATGGTCGATGAAAGGATGGTAGAAGGGAGATGGTCGATGAAAGGATGGTAGAAGGGAGATGGTCGATGAAAGGATGGTAGAAGGGAGATGGTCGATGAAAGGATGGTAGAAGGGAGATGGTCGATGAAAGGATGGTAGAAGAGAGATGGTCGATGAAAGGATGGTAGAAGGGAGATGGTCGATGAAAGGATGGTAGAAGGGAGATGGTCGATGAAAGGATGGTAGAAGGGAGATGGTCGATGAAAGGATGGTAGAAGAGAGATGGTCGATGAAAGGATGGTAGAAGGGAGATGGTCGATGAAAGGATGGTAGAAGAGAGATGGTCGATGAAAGGATGGTAGAAGGGAGATGGTCGATGAAAGGATGGTAGAAGGGAGATGGTCGATGAAAGGATGGTAGAAGGGAGATGGTCGATGAAAGGATGGTAGAAGAGAGATGGTCAATGAAAGGATGGTAGAAGGGAGATGGTCGATGAAAGGATGGTAGAAGAGAGATGGTTGATGAAAAGATGGTAGAAGAGAGATGGTCGATGAAAGGATGGTAGAAGAGAGATGGTCGATGAAAGGATGGTAGAAGAGAGATGGTCGATGAAAGGATGGTAGAAGAGAGATGGTTGATGAAAGGATGGTAGAAGCAGACTCAATAATAACCTTCAAAAGGGAATTATTGAAGGGGAAAAACATTGCAGTGCTGTGGGAAAAAAGCAGGGCAATGGGACTAATTGGGTAGTTCTTTCAGAAAGCCACACAGGCATGATGGGCCAAATGGCCTCCTTCTGTGCTATATGTTTTTATGATTCTGTACTCTGTGCTAAAAATGGAAATGCTACAGGACAGATTCTATACAAAAGAGGGGATAATGTTCCAGACGGAGAGTGAGGGGAACTGGTTGAATTGCAGATCAGTAAGTGGCTCTATCTGCACACGGTGATTGAGGCTACAAGCAGTGCGGAGGCTGCAGTTTGTAGCAGCAGCCAGCTGGGGAGCAGCATTAACATTGGGCCCGGCAGAAGCCAGGGCGCAGATTGCAGGGCAGGAGAATCTCAGCTGCAGCGTTCAAACACAGATACCGGATCGAGACAAGACAGGACGTCGAGCACATCCTAGATCCAGGTACTGCATCAAACAAATGATCCACAGCATCAGCAAAGAGGGCAGTCAGAGAACCATTACTACCACCACCACTGATAGTTATCCTTAGCTCTTTAGAAAGGCAGTGCTTCACATCATCTGCTTTCATTCAGCAAGACTGAGTCTGCAGAAAGGCCAGAATATGGCAGAGAGAGAGAACATCAGAAGCAGACTGACTGCAATCAACACAAAGCGAAAAGAAACACACACAAAGGCATCCTTGTAAAGAGACAGAAAGAGAGAGAGAGACAGAGAAAGTGCGACAGAGAGAAACAGAGAAAGACAGTCAGACAAAAAGAGGAGAACAATAGAGACAGAAGAAGGACAGAGAGAGAGAGAGAGAGAGAGGGACAGAGAGACACGGGGTGGGGGTGGGGGGTTGGTGAGAGAGACATTGTTAGAAAAAGAACAGAGAGAGAAAGGGACATAGAGACAGACAGACAGATAGGCAGAGCAGAAAGATATAGAGAAAGACAGACAGATGAGACAGAGAGAGAAAAACAAAGATACAGTTACAGCAGAGAGAGGGAAAGAGAGAAGACAGAGAGGGAGAGGGACAAAGAGCAAGAGACAGACAGAGGGAGATGTATAGAGGGAAAACCATGTGACACGGACTGAGAGAGACAGAGAGAAGAGAGGAGCAGGAATAAAGCACAGGAAAAAGGCAAAAGAATAGTGAGCACAGCAGGAATAATGATCATAAGAGCAACACTGAGTGAAGCGAAGAGCTAACAGAGAGACAGAAAGAGGAAAAGGGCAGTGCAAACCCTGTTACTGTATATCAGGGACTGTATATCATCATTAACCATGTTCACCATTAACCGCACTCACTGTTAACCACAGTAACTATTAACCATGCTCACTATTAAAAACGCTTACCATTAACCACACCATTAACCAAGTTCACTATTAACCAAGCTCACTATTAACCACACTGACTATTAACCACGTTCACTATTAAAAACGCTCACCGTTAACCATGCTCACCAATAGCCACAGTGACAAGTAACCACACTATAAAAACACTCACCATTAATCAGTGACTATTAACCACACTCACCATTGACCACGTTCACTATTAAAAGCGCTCATGAACCACACTTGCTGTTAAAAACGCTCACCATTAACCGTACTCACCGTTAACCACACTGACTATTAACCATGCTCATCATTAACCACACCGACTATTAACCACACTCAGCATCAACCACGTTCACCAGTAACACACTTGCCATCAACATGCTCACCGTCAAACATGCCATTACCCAGGCTGACCATTAACCACGCTCACAAACTATGATGTGAGCTGGCACCTGCTCTATCTTTGCCTCTGTCCTGAGTGCAGCCTTGTTGTCCCAGTGTCTCACCATGTGCTGATCCCAGCTCTATGCTATTCTCTATCGTACACGCAATGTTAGTATCTGAGTTGGTAGCTGCGAGTGTGAGACAGTTTGTCTTCAGCATTACTGTCTTCTTGGTCTTCGTCCACTGCCTGCGCAGGTTGCAATTCTTGGGTGTGAAATGTGGAAGAGACAAGGGTAAGGTTGTGGTGAGTGGACAGGGAAAAAGTATGAAGTCCATTCTTACACCATCAGCAGCTTCTCAGTTAGAAGAGAATGTGCGATGAGGGGAAGTGGAATGTAAGGAGGAGGATTAGGTATGAGGGTATGAGGATACTGTCATCTTCGATGGTGTCAGCACCTCCGCAGGACATGGCCTCTGCAAAGACCCTTCCCATAATGGCCAGCGCTGTCTCCTCCTTGGGGGTTAGAACAGGCAGGTGGGTCTCTCCCCCTCCAGTTCCTGTTGCTTCCAGTTGTGCACCAACTTGTCCTCGAAGAGAGAGGAAAGTGTGTCAGTGAATGTGGTGCAATGTTATTGGGTGATGTGGCTGTCATGGTTGAATAGCTGGCAGTGTGTGATGTGGGTGTGAGACTTGTAACAATGTTAAGTGTGTGAGGATGAGGTGAAGCTATGAATGTTAGTTCTGAGTCCTGATTGATGGAGATTGTTGGTAGGTGAGTGATGGGGGGTGTGGTGACTTGAGCAGTGAATGAGGCTAGTGGTGAAGTTGGTAGGATATGAAGATGAATTCACTGACTTTGGCCACTTGCTTGAGATCTTTAAACATTTCCAGTATTGTATCCAGGTCCTTGGGGTTACACTCCTGGCATTGACCTCCACAGCTATCTGTTCCCACTACCTTCTCCTTGTGTCTCTGTAGGGCTCCAACACCCCTGAGGATACAGGACATCTCTCTTCCTTTCCACCTCCTCCACCAAGCCCAATGTAGGAAAATCTCAGTGTGCACGCTCTCTCCCATAGACAGCTGTGGATGTTTTTTGCACTGCACCTCCAGCAGCTACAATACACCTTCCCTTTAAGACATGCAGGCCAGCTTTAAGTAGTGCTATTCACTCACAACCTTCTTCTTAGGCAGTACCTCGGAAACGAAGATGACTTTCTTCCAGGGTTGTGGGTCCCTATGTGACTGAACAGTCCAATTCTGGATCCGCACACTCTGCCACAGGTGGAGCAGGTGGTGTTTGGTGAGGCGAGTGAAGGAATGCTCAAATTTCTGAACACTCCTTCTGCTGTTTGCACTTGGTCACTGTCTGGGCACGTCAATGTTGTTCGAACTGACTGGCACCTTCGCAGATGCTTCTTCTCCATTTTGGGCGGTCTCGGGCAAGATATTCCCACGATTCAGTGGAGATGTCACATTTTCTCAGGGAGACTTCAAGGACATCCTTGCAGCATTTCCTCTGCCCCCTTGTAGTCTCTTGCCATGACGGAACTCAGAGTAGAAAGCTTGTTTTGGGATTCTTGCATCAGGCATGAGGACAATGTGGCCCCCCCACCCCTCCCCTACATAACTGACTAGCTATGGCCAGTGTCTCGATACTGGGAATGTTGACCTGAGAGAGGACACTGATATTGGAGCGCCTGTCCTGCCACTGAATTTGCAGGATCTTGCAGAGGCACCACTGGTGATATCTCTCCAGGGCTTTGAGATGTCTGCTGTACAACATCCATGTTTCCGACGCTAACAGGAGGGCAGGTAACACTGTGGCCCTATATACCATGAGCTTGGTACTAGGTTTGAGGTCTTTGTCGTCAAACATTCTTTTCCTCAGACGACCAAAAGCTGCGCTGGCACACTGGAGGTAATGCTGAGTTTCATTGTCGTTGCTGAGAGGAGCCTCCCAAGGTATGAGAAGTGATTCACATTGTCCAGTGGTTCACCGTGGATCTTGATAGCTCAGTGTAGTATATACTGTCCTGTCTGCCCAGTCAGCTCCTCACAGTTCACGTTTGTCCGTGGCCATCTGCTGCCATCCATTGTTCTTTCTAGGCACACACAATATAGGGCTGCCAGTTGACGCGTTCAGCCAATGAACAGTGTGGTAAGCGCTGGCTGCAATGCAGCAATTATGGTAATAAGCAGGCATCATAAAGTTAATGTGCTGCTGTATTGCACTGTACCCTCGTGGGTTAGTTACAAGCACTGCACCATTTTCAGGGGTTATCCAATTTAACCCCCTGAGGCTTTAAAGAGGGTGAAACACAGATTCAATACCTGCTAACAGGAAATACAAATACCAAGAATGGTTTAAAAAGTTTGATCTTTTTGCATTATTTTGTCATCCTTTGCTGTTCCTTGAATCTTTCCCATAACCAGCATCTCTGCTATTTTTTTAGTAAAAGCTACAAAAAGGGAGCATGAAAAGAAACTTGCAAACAATGCTCCCTCTAAGCTGGTACATGGTACCAGCTGCTTAACAATCGAAAATGTTACAGGGAACAAACCAGCCACGCACAAACAACATAAGATGCACGCACGTGTGGACACACATCAATCTTAAAGGGACCACGCAGTGCATCAAGCCAGCCATGCAGAGCAAACAGAAATTAGAGGGAACATTGCTTGGAAGGAATATAAAAATCAATAAAAAACTATTTCACAATTTTATTAGGGAAAAGAGGGTGGTCAAGAGCAATATTGGCCCCTTGAAAACTGATAACTGTGATATTGTCAGAGTCATTTACGGCATAGAAGGAGGCCATTTGGCCCATCAGTCCATGCCAGTTCTCCGCGGAGTAATTCAACAGTCCCACTCCCCCGCTTGATCCCCGTAGTCCTGCAAGTTTATTTCCTTCAAGTGCCCATCCAATTTCCTTTTGAAATCATTGATATTCTCTGCCTCCACCACCCTCGTAGGCAGCGAGTTCCAGGTCATTACCACTCGCTGCGTAAAAGGTTCTTCCCCATATTCACCCTGCATCTCTTGCCCAAAACCTTCAATCTGTCTCCCCTAGTCCTTGTACCATCAGTTAATGGGAACAGTTTATCCTTGTCTAATGTATCTAAGTCTGTCATAATCTTGTACACCTCTATCAAATCTCCCCTCAATCTCCTTTGCGCCAAGGAGAACAACCCCAGCTTTTCCAAACCAACCTTGTAACTAAAATCCCCCATCTCTGGAATCATTCTGGTAAATCCCCTCTGCACCCTCTCAAGGACCCTCATATCCTTCCTGAACTGTGATGACCAGAACTGGACAGTATACTCCAGTTGGGGCCTCACCAGAGCTTTATAAAGGTTCAGCATAACCTCCCTGCTTTTGTACTGAATACCTCTATTTATGAAGCCCAAGATCCCATATTATTTACTAACCACTCTCTCAATATGTCCTGCCATCTTCAAAGATAGATGCACATGCACCCCCAGGTCCCTCTTTTCCTGCACACTCTTTAGAACTGTGTCATTAAGTATATATTGCCTCTCCCCATTCCTTCTATCAAAATGAATCACCTCACACTTGTCCATCTGTTTCCATCTGTTTCTTGACTGCCCATTGTTACAACCAGGTGAGCAATGTCGAGGGGTCTTTTGCTATCTTTACCTGGTCTTAGTCTAACAGGGTTTAATTTTTAAACACACTGTGTTTTGAGCTCCTCTTTTTGTGAATCCGTATTCACAGTTTGCAATTATCAGGCAAATAACTGAGCACACACAGGCTTTCTTTGGTTTAAAACAGAAAGTGGAAATTTATTAAACCTTAAATGCTAATACGGTTCACGCCGATGAATATACGACGTACCCACGTTAGTATGCACACACGATATAAACATGCAAAAATAGAGACAGAAAAGAGCAGAAGAAAAGTTAAGTAGAACAGTTTGAGGCAAAGTCTTGTTACTGATTCTCGAGCTTGCTGTAGTCCTTGATTGAAGATATCGTTTTGCGCTTCGTTGGGGCCCAGTATTCGCCTTAAAAAACTATGTTCACATAGGAAATCTTTCTCTCTTTTAGTTTCATGTGTTTTCATAAGATTCAGTTCCGTGGGAAGAGATGAAGGCAGGCAGACAGGAGAGGAAATGTTCTCAGTTCCAGGAGAGGTCTTTACTCCATGAGCACATGACTTTGTCTAACTCGATTCTCTTCGTTGGGAGTTCAAATTAAAAAAAAACTCCCAAGGTGCCCAGCTGGTTGGTCATGTGACTAGCTCCTTATATGGAACAGTCTCTTCACATCCTTTGTTGGAGGTTCAAATTTCTCTGCAACAGCCAGTTAACCATGTGACTAAAACTGGTCTGACCACTTCTGTGTATTGGAGAAGCAACTCTGTTGTTTCAACGTTGTCTGTAACCATGGAAATGTCTTTCCGGTCAGGGCTTGCAATTTTAAGTTTTAATGTTCATGTGGCAAAATAATGTGTGCCTCAGTCTTGGCAGGTGGGGTTTGCCTGACACCATTCTGTTAGCCTAACTACATCCTGTTGCAGGTGGTTCGTATCATCCTCACAATTTGCCACTCCTCCAAGTTTGATGATATCGGCAAATTTTGAAATTCTACTCTGTATTCCAAAATCCAAGTCATTTATATATAGCAAAAAAAGCAGTGTTCCAAGCACTGATCCTTGGGGAACACCACTGTCTACCATCCTTCAGTCTGAAAAACAACCATTTACCACGACTTCCTGTTTTCTGTCCTTGAGCCAATTTTTTATCCAATTGGACACTGACCTTCCTCTTCCATGAGCTTCAATTTTGTTAACCAGCCTTTTATGTTGTACCTTATCAAACACTTTCTTAAAATCCAAATAGACAACATCCACCACATTCCCTTCATCAACCTTCTGTTACATCATCAAAAATTCAATTAGATTAGTCAAGCATGATCTGCCTTTTACAAATCCATGCTGACTCTCCTTAATTAACTCAAACCTCTCTAAGTGTGTGTTGATATTTTCCCTGATTATAGTTTCTAAACCCTTACCCACCACTGATGTCAAACTAACTGGCCTGTAGTTGCTAGGACCGTCCTTACACACTTTCTTGAATAAGGGTGTAGCACTTGTCACTCTCCAATCCTCTGGCATCTCCCCCGTATCCAGGGAAGATTGGAAGATTATGGCAAGCCCTTCCACTATCTCCACTCCCGCTTCCTTTAGCAACCTGGGGTACGGGCCATCCGGCCAAGCATAGCTTTCGAGTACCTCCTGCCTCTCAAGTTTTTATCCTATCCATTCCCTCTACTCTCTCCGCTTCTTCCGATATTTTGTAAGATTCTTTTTCTTTTGTAAACTATGATACAAAGTACTGACTGAGTATTCTAGCCTTACTCTTTCCATGAAACTAATGAAATAGTGAACATGCTGAATAATTACTTTGTGTCAGTATTTTCTGTCGAGTAAGAGGTCAGCATGCTGAAAATCCCAAGGAAATTAATATTGAATCAGGGACAGGGTATCACCAAAATTATCATAAGCAAAATAACGGTAATGAAGAAAATAGTGGCACTAAAGAGTGACAAATCCCCAGGACCAGATGGTTTCCATCCCAGGGTTTTACAGGAAATAGGTGGGAACATTGTAGATGCCCTAACTATAACCTTCCAACGTTCTCTCGATTTAGGAATCATCCCTTTAGATTGGAAAATTACATGTCACTCCTTAATTTAAGAAAGGTAAGAGAGGGATTTATAGACCAGTTAACCTTAACATTAACAGGGTTCTGATGAAGGGTCACTGACCTGAAACGTTAACTCTGCTTTTATCTCCACAGATGCTGCCAGACCTGCTGAGTATTTCCAGCACTTTTTGTTTTTATTTCAGATTTCCAACATCTGCAGTATTCTGCCACTTCTCTTCCAGGAATGCCTACCTTGAAGAAGTTCTGCTCTTCTTTCTGACGGGATTTTCGTTTGTCTCTTTTACCTTGTTCACCTTCATTGCTTTCTATTTCCCTCCTGGTGTTTGATGAAGTGTCGACCAAAACTGAGTTCTGATCAAAGGTCACTGACCTGAAACGTTAACTCTGCTTCTATCTCCACAGATGCTTCCAGACCTGCTGAGTATTTCCAGCAGTTTTTGTTTTTATTATAGCCTTAACACTTGTTGTGAGGAAATTCCTAGAATCTATAATTAAGGAGACAGTGACACAAAACCTTGGAAAATTTCAGCTAATCAGAGAGAGTCAGCATGGATTTGTAAATAGCAGAACATGCCTAACAAACCTGATTGAATCTTTTAAAGAGGTGATTAAACATAGGAACATAGGAGGAGTAGGCCATTCAGCCCATTGAGCTTGCCCTATCATTCAATATGATCATGGCTGATCATTTACTTCAATGCCTTTTTCCCACACTATCCTCATATCCCCTTATGTCATTGGTATTTAGAAATCTGTCAATCTCTGCTTTAAACATATTCAATGACTGAGCTTCCACAGCCCTCTGGGGTAGAGAATTCCAAAGATTCACAACCCTCTGAGTAAAGAAATTTCTCCTCATCTCCGTCCTAAATGGCTTCCCCCTTATTTTGAAATTATGTCCCCTGGTTCTAGACTCCCCAACCAGGGGAAACATCTTAGCTGCATCTACCCTGTCTATCCCTTTAAGTATTCTGTAGGTTTTAATGAGATCACCTCTCACTCTTAGAAACTCAAGAGAATACAGGCCCAGTTTCCCCAATCTCTCTTCATAGGACAGTCCCATCATCCCGGGAACAAGTCTGGTAAACCTTGGATGCACTCCCTCTCTGGCAATAATATCCTTCCTATGGTAAGGGGACCAAAACTGCACACAGTACTCCAGGTGTAGTCTAACCAAGGTTCTATACAATTGAAACAAGATTTCACTAGTCCTGTATTCAAATCCTCTTGTGATAAAGGCTAACATACCATTAGCCTTCCTAATTGCTTGCTGCACCTGCATGTTAGCTTTCAGTGACTTATTGACGAGGACACCCAGGTCCCTTTGTACATCCACACTTTCTAATCTCTTACCATTTAAGAAATACTCTGCACATCTATTCCTCCTATCAAAGTGGATAACCTCACATTTTTCCACATTATATTCCATCTGCCACATTCCTGCCCACTCACTAAGTCTGTCCAAATCCCCTTGAAGCTGCTTTGCATCTTCCTCACAACACACATTCCCACCTAGTTTTGTGTCATCTGCGAACTTGGAAATACTACATTTGGTCCCCAAATCCAAATCATTGATATGTATTGTGAACAGCTGGGGCCCAAGTACTGATGATCCCTGCAGTACCCCACTAGTCACAGCCTGCCAATGAGAGAATGGCCTGTTTATTCCTACTCTCTGTTTTCTGCCGGTTAATCAATCCTTAATCCATGCCAGTATATTACCTTCTATCCCATGTGCTTTAATTTTGCTAACCAGTCTCTTGTTGGGGACTTTATCAGAAGCCTTCTGCAAATCCAAGTATATTTGTCATATATATTAATGACTTGGATGTGAATGTAGGGGGCATGATTAGTAAGTTTGCAGATGACACCAAAATTGGTGGTATAGTGGACAGTGAAGAAGGTTGTCTAAGGTTACAACAGGATATAGATCAACTGGGAAGGTGGGCAAGGGATTGGCAAATGGAATTTAAAGCAGACAAGTGTGAAGTGATGCATTTTGGGAAGTTAAACCAGGGCAGGACATATACAGTGAATGGCAGGGCCCTGGGGAGTGTTGTTGAGCAGAGACAACTTGGGGTGCAAGTACACAGTTCCCTGAAAGTGGCAACACAGGTAGACAGGGTGGTGAAGAAGGTGTATGCCATGCTTGCCTTCATTGGCCAAGGCATTGAGTACAAGAGTTGAGACGTCATGTTACACTTGTACATAATGTTGGTTAGGCCGCATTTGGAGAACTGTGTGCAGTTCTGGTCGCCGCACTACAGGAAAGATGTGATTAAGCTAGAGAGGGAGCAGAAAAGATTCACAAGGATGTTGCCTGGTTTGGAGGGCTTGAGTTATAAAGAGAGATTGGATAGGCTGGGTCTGTTTTCCCTGGAGTGAAGGAGGCTGAGAGGGAACATGATAGAGGTATATAAAATTTTGAGAGGCATAGATAGGGTAGATAGCCAGAGTCTGTTTCCCATGGTAGGGGTGACTAAAACTAGAGGACATAGATTTAAGGTGAGAGGGAGGAGGTTTAAAGGGGATCAAAAGGGTAAATTTTTCACACAAAGAATAGTGGGTATCTGGAATGAGCTGCCTGAGGAGGTGGTGGAGGCAGGAACAGGAGCGACATTTAAGAGGCATCTGGACAGGTACTTGAATGAGCAAGGCATAGAGGGATATGGAATTAATGCAGGCAGGTGGGATTAGTATAGATAGGCATTATGGTCGGCATGGACGTGGTGGGCCGAAGGGCCTGTTTCTATGCTGTACGACACTATGACTCTATGATGTTCCCGATGGTGGGGGAGTCCAAAACCAGGGGTTGCAGTCTAAGGATACGGGGTAAACCATTCAGGACTCAGATGAGGGGAAATTTCTTCACCCAGAGAGTGGTGAGCCTGTGGAATTCACCACCACAGAAAGCAGTTGAAGCCAAAACTTTGTATGTTTTCAAGAAGGAGTTAAATATAGCTCTTGGGTCTCAAGGGATGGGGTGAAAGTGGGAGTTGGATGATCAGCCATGATCATAATGAGTGGCAGAGCAGGCTTGAAGGGCCTACTCCTGCACCTATTTTCTATGTTTCTATGATTGAGAGTAGACTGATGGGGCGGTAATTGGCCGGGTTGGACTTGTCCTGCTTTTTGTGTACAGGACATACCTGGGCAATTTTCCACATTGCCGGGTAGATGCCAGTGTTGTAGCTATACTGGAACAGCTTGGCTAGGGGTACGGCAAGTTCTGGAGCACAGGTCTTCAGTACTATTGCCGGAATGTTGTCAGGGCCCATAGCCTTTGCAGTATCCAGTGCCTTCAGTCGTTTCTTGATATCACATGAAGTGAATTGAATTGGCTGAAGTCTGGCATCTGTGATGCTGGGGACTTCAGGAGGAGACCGAGATGGATCATCAACTCGGCACTTCTGGCTGAAGATTGTTACAAATGCCTCTGCCTTATCTTTCGCACTGATGTGCTGGGCTCCACCATCATTGAGGATGGGGATATTTGTGGAGCCACCTCCTCCAGTTAGTTGTTTAATTGTCCACCACCATTCATGACTGGATGTGACAGAACTCCAGTGCTTAGATCTGATCCGTTGGTTATGGGATCGCTTAGCTCTGTCTATCACATGTTGCTTACGCAGTTTGGCACGCAAGTAGTCCTCTGCTGTAGCTTCACCAGGTTGACACCTCATTTTGAGATACGCCTGGTGCTGCTCCTGGCATGCCCTCCTGCACTCCTCATTGAACCAGGGTTGGTCTCCTGGCTTGATGGTAATGGTAGAGTGGGGGATATGCCAGGACATGAAGTTACAGATTGTGGTTGAATACAATTCTGCTGCTGCTGATGGCCCACAGCGCCTCATGGATACCCAGTTTTGCATTGCTAGATTTGTTTGAAATCTGTTTGAAATAGCAGACTGGTGCAAAAGGTGAATTCACACGGGATCAGAGGTGAGCTGGCAAGATGGATACAGAACTGGCTCAGTCATAGAAGACAGAGGGTATCAGTGGAAGGGTGTTTTTCTGAATGGAGGGCTGTGACTAGTGGTGTTCCGCAGGGATCAGTGCTGGGACCTTTGCTGTTTGTAGTATATATAAATGATTTGGAGGAAAATGTAGCTGGTCTGATTAGTAAGTTTGCGGACGACACAAAGGTTGGTGGAGTTGCGGATAATTAGATTTTTTTAGATTAGAGATACAGCACTGAAACAGGCCCTTCGGCCCACCGAGTCTGTGCCGAACATCAACCACCCATTTATACTAATCCTACACTAATCCCATATTCCTACCAAACATCCCCACCTGTCCCTATATTTCCCTACCACCTACCTATACTAGTGACAATTTATAATGGCCAATTAACCTATCAACCTGCAAGTCTTTTGGCTTGTGGGAGGAAACCGGAGCACCCGGAGAAAACCCACGCAGACACAGGGAGAACTTGCAAACTCCACACAGGCAGTACCCGGAATTGAACCCGGGTCGCTGGAGCTGTGAGGCTGCAGTGCTAACCACTGCGCCACTGTGCCGCCCTCGAATGATGAGGATTGTCAGAGGATACAGCAGGATTTAGATCGGTTGGAGACTTGGGCGGAGAAATGGCAGATGGAGTTTAATCCGGACAAATGTGAGGTAATGCATTTTGGAAGGTCTAATGCAGGTGGGAAGTATACAGTAAATGGCAGAATCCTTAGGAGTATTGACAGGCAGAGAGATCTGGGCGTACAGGTCCACAGGTCACTGAAAGTGGCAACGCAGGTGGATAAGGTAGTCAAGAAGGCATACGGCATGCTTGCCTTCATCGGTCGGGGCATAGAGTATAAAAATTGGCAAGTCATGTTGCAGCTGTACAGAACCTTAGTTAGGCCACACTTAGAATATTGCGTGCAATTCTGGTCGCCACACTACCAGAAGGACATGGAGGCTTTGGAGAGGGTACAGAAGAGGTTTACCAGGATGTTGCCTGGTTTGGAGGGCATTAGCTATGAGGAGAGGTTGGATAAACTCGGATTGTTTTCACTGGAACGACGGAGGTGGAGGGGCAACATGATAGAGGTTTACAAAGTTATGAGCGGCATGGACAGAGTGGATAGTCAGAAGCTTTTTCCCAGGGTGGAAGAGTCAGTTACTAGGGGACATAGGTTTAAGGTGCGAGGGGCAAAGTTTAGAGGGGATGTGCGAGGCAAGTTCTTTACACAGAGGGTGGTGAGTGCCTGGAACTTGCTGCCGGGGGAGGTGGTGGAAGCAGATACGATAGCGACATTTAAGAGACATCTTGACAAATACATGAATAGGATGGGAATAGAGGGATACGGACCCCGGAGGTGCAGAAGGTTTTAGTTTAGGCAGGCATCAAGATCGGCGCAGGCTTGGAGGGCCGAATGGCCTGTTCCTGTGCTGTGCTGTTCTTTGTTCTTTGTTCTATCCTGTTTAGCACGGTGGTAGTGCCACACAACACGATGGAGGGTATCCTCAATTAAAAGGCAGGACTTCATCTCCACAAGGACTCCAGTTCAATGACTCTGAGCCGAAGCTCTTCGAGACACAAAAGCTGCAGACGTGTTTGCCCTGGATCACACTGGCATCCAGGAGCTCCCACATGCTGCAGCCGTGACACATCACCTGTCCTGCTATCCTGAATGTGTTTTAATTAACTACTTAATTATTTTATTCAATTATTTATTTTATTTTCCTTTTTTAATATATTTTATTAAGCTTACCAATAGTTCCTTTACTATTTTAGACGTTAGGATTAGAATGGAGGCAGTGGCATAGTGGTATTGTCACTGGACTAGTAACCCAGAGACCCAGGGTATTGCTCTGGGGACATGGGTTCAAATCCCACCACAGCAGAAGGTGGAATTTGAATTAAATTAATAAATCTGGAATTAAAAGCTAGTCTAATGATGGCCATGAAACCATTGTTGATTATTGTAAAAACCCATCTGGTTCACTAATGTCCTTTAGGGAAGGAAATCTGCTGTCCTTACCTGGTCTGGCCTACATGTGATTCCAGACCCACAGCAATGTGGTTGACTCTCACATGTCCTCTGAAATGGCCTAGCAAGCCACTCAGTTGTACCTAACCGCTACAAAGTCTATAAAAAGGAATGAAACTGGACGGACCACCCGGCATCGACCGAGGCACCGGAAACGACAACGGCAAACCCAGCCCTGTCGACCCTGCAAAGTCCTCCTTACTAACATCTGGGGGCTTGTGCCAAAGTTGGGAGAGCTGTCCCACAGACTAGTCAAGCAACAGCCTGACATAGTCATACTCACAGAATCACACCTGACAGACAATGTCCCAGACACTGCCATCACCATCCCCGGGTATGTCCTGTCCTACCAGCAGGACAGAGCCAGCAGAGGTGGTGGCACAGTGGTATACAGTCAGGAGGGAGTTGCCCTGGGAGTCCTCAACATCCACTCTGGACCCCATGAAGTCTCATGGCATCAGGTCAAACATGGGCAAGGAAACCTCCTGCTGATTACCACCTACCGCCCTCCCTCAGCTGATGACTCTGTACTCCTCCATGTTGAACACCACTTGGAGGAAGCACTGATGGTGGCAAGGGCGCAGAATGAACTCTGGGTGGGGGACTTCAATGTCCATCACCAAGAGTGGCTCTATAGCACCACTACTGACCGAGCTGGCTGAGTCCTGAAGGACATAGCTGCTAGACTGGGTATGCGGCAGGTGGTGAGAGAAAAACCTACCTGACCTCGTCCTCACCAAAATGGGCGGCGCAGTGGTTAGCACCGCAGCCTCACAGCTCCAGCGACCCGGGTTCAGTTCTGGGTCCTGCCGGTGCGGAGTTTGCAAGTTCTCCCTGTGACCCCGTGGGTTTCTGCTGGGTGCTCCGGTTTCCTCCCACAGCCAAAGACTTACAAGTTGATAGGTAAATTGGCCATTGTAAATTGCCCGTAGTGTAGGTAGGTGGTAGGAGAATGGTGGGGATGTGGTCGGGAATATGGGATTAATGTCGGATTAGTATAAATGGGTGGTTGTTGGTTGGCACAGACTCGGTGGGCCGAAGGGCCTGTTTCAGTGCTGTATCTCTAAATAAAAAAATAAAAATAAAATCTGTCTGCCGCAGATGCATCTGGCCGTGACAGTATTGGTAGGAGTGACCACCGCACAGTCCTTTTTAACGTTAGGATTAGAATGGATCTTAATCACTTACCAGATACTCACAAAACAGGTAGCTTCTTTCCAAACCAATCACCTACCTGCTTGCCTGTGATGTTTGATTTAAATTAAATTAAATTAAAAGCTTACCTGTATATTCACCCCAGTGGATCTCTGTTTCCCTGCTCTCAGTGTTGATCGTGACATCGTGATGTCACTTTTCAATTTATTTTTTTCCTGCTGCTCCTGCCGTGCTCCTCTCTCGCTCTCTCTCTCTCTCTCTCTCTCTCTCCACTCCCGCCGTGCTCCTCTCTCTCTCTCTCTCTCTCCACTCCTGCCGTGCTCCTCTCTCTCTCCCCGCTCCCGGCGTGCTCCTCTCTCTCTCTCTCTCCACTCCTGCCGTGCTCCTCTCTCTCTCCGTTCCCGCCGTGCTCCTCTCTCTCTCCACTCCCGCCATGCTCCTCTCTCTCTCTCTCTCCACTCCCGCTGTGCTCCTCTCTCTCTCCCCGCTCCCGGTGTGCTCCTCTCTCTCACTCTCTGCTCCCACTGTGCTCCTCTCTCTCTTTCCCCTCCCGCCGTGCTCCTCTCTCTCACTCTCTTCTCCCGCTGTGCTCCTCTCTCTCTCTCTGCTCCCGCCATGCTCCTCCCTCGCTCTCTCCACTCCCGCTGTGCTCCTCTCTCTCTCTCTCACCACTCCCACCCGTGCTCCTCTCTCTTTCTGCTCCTGCTGTGCTCCTCTCTCTCTCTTTCTCTCAGCTCCCGCTGTGCTCCCCTCTCTCTCCGCTCCCGCTGTGCTCCTCTCTCTCTCTCCGCTCCTGCCGTGCTCCTCTCTCTCCCCGCTCCCGCTGTGCTCCTCTCTCTCCGCTCCTGCCGTGCTCCTCTCTCTCTCTCTCTCCACTCCCGCTGTGCTCCCCTCTCTCTCTCTCACCACTCCCACCGTGCTCCTCTCTGTCCGCTCCCAACGTGCTCCCTCCTCTCTCGCTTTGCCTCTGACTCTGGTCCAAGCGCAAAGGAAGATGGTTGTGGTTGTTGGAGGTCAATCATCTCAGCTCCAGGCAATCACTGCAGGAGTTTCTCGGGGTAGTGTCCTAGGCCCAACCATCTTCAGCTGCTTCATCAATGACCTTCCTTGAATCATAAGGTATTGCTGAAAATAGAGACAATTTTTCAAAGCTTTTCATCTTGCACTCATCAGGACAAATCGCAAGAATACCAATGTAAGGGAAACAACAAATTTATACTGTACAAGAAGAGAGTGCTGATTGGTTTGCAAGTGGACTCTGATTGGTAGAGGTGTTGCCATGGAGAATGCACCAGTTTATGATGACTGACAGTTAACTGCCAAGCTTTGTTTGAAATTTAAACCAGGCAGCTTGACTCTGATTGGTCAAGGCATTGCGTGAGGAATGAACCTGTGAATGGCTGTCATTTATTTTGTTCAGCTGAAACGGGCACAATGTGTGTACATGTTCTTTCTGTCTGCAAGGAACGGGGCCCTGTGGATTAATCTTCCTCTACGCGCAAATGCACCACATTGCGAGCCCTGTCAGGGTCATTCTTAGCACACAGAGGATCATTTAGCAAATGTTGTCCAATCATGGAATCACATCTAATGTTGAACACTGTGTTTTGAGTTTTGCAAGCACGGTCTGGTTGGGTACGGCCTGTACCTTGCCTGTTGTGAACAGCGGAAGGGACATGTTGTTTGATACGATCCGCCAGTCTTTGGGACGTATGGCCTATATACCCAGCATCACATTGGCATTGAAAGTTTCAACAAAATGTCTCTATATGCAGCAAAACTCAAATTGGCTCAAGTTAAATTTACTTTTCTACTTCAGGTATAGCAATGAAAAAGCATGATTTTGTCAAGATACGGTAGGTACATAAATTTGGAAAGGCTGAGTAGAGTTTACATTTGGCTCAGGGTCATTTTTTTCACATAGAATCATAGAAAGCTTAAGGCACAGAAAGAGGCCACTTGGCCCATTGTGTCTGTGCCAGACGAAAAACAATCCAAACTAATCCCACTTCCCAGCTTTAGGTCCGTAGCCTTGCAGATTACAGCACTTGAGGTGCATTTCCAGACTCCTTTTGAAAGAGGTGAGGGTCTCTACCTCAACTACCCTTTCAAGCAGTGAGTTCCAGACCTCCACCACCCTCTGGGTGAAAAGGTTTTTCTTCATCTCCCCTCTAATTTTTCTACCAATCACTTTAAAACTAAGCTCCCTAGTCACTGACCTCTCTTTTTTTAATTCATTCATGGGATGTGGGTGTCGCTGGCCAGGCCAGCATTTATTGCCCATCCCTACTTGCCCTTGAGAAGGTGGTGGTGAGCTGCCTTATTGAACTGCTGCAGTCCATGTGAGGTAGGTATACCCACAGTGCTGTTAGGAAGGGCGTTCCAGGATTTTGACCCAGCGACAGTGAAGGAATGGCAAGACAGTTCCAAGTCAGGATGGTGTGTGGCTTGGAGGGGAACTTGCAAGTGGTGGTGTTCCCATGTATCTGCTGCCCTTGTCCTTCGAGGTGGTAGAGGTCGCGGGTTTGGAAGGTGCTGTCTAAGGAATGTTGGTGCATTGCTGCAGTGCATCTTGTAGATGGTACACACTGCTGCCACTGTGTGTCGGTGATGGAGGGAATGAATATTTGTAGATGGGGTGCCAATCAAGCGGGCTGCTTTGTCCTGGATGGTCTTGAGCTTCTTGCGTGTTGTTGGAGCTGCACCCATCCAGGCAAGTGGACAGTTTATATCACACTCCTGACTTGTGCCTTGTAGATGGTGGACAGGCTTTGGGGAGTCAGGAGGTGAGTTACCCGCCGCAGGATTCCTAGCCTCTGACCTGCTCTTGTAGCCACAGTATTTGTATGGCTACTCCAGTTCAGTTTCTGGTCAATGGTAACCCCGAGGATGTTAATAGTGGGGGATTCAGCGATGGTAATGCTGTTGAATGTCAAGGGGAGATGGTTAGATTCTCTCTTGTTGGAGATGGTCATTGCCTGACACTTATGTGGCACGAATGTTACTTGCCACTTATCAGCCCAAGCCTGGATATTGTCCTGGTCTTGCTGCATTTCTACACGGACTGCTTCAGTATCTGAGGAGTTGCGAATGGTGCTGAACATTGTGCAATCATCAGCGAATATCCCTACTTCTGACCTTATGACTGAAGGAAGGTCATTGATGAAGCAGATGAAGCTGGTTGGGCCTAGGACAGTACCCTGTGGAACTCCTGCAGTGATGTGATGGAGTTCAGATGATTGACCTCCAACAACCACCACCATCTTCCTTTGCGCTAGGTATGAATCCAGTCAGTGGAGAGTTTTCCCCCTTATTCCCATTGGCTTCAGTTTTACTAGGGCTCCTTGATGCCATACTCGGTCAAATGCTGCCTTGATGTCAAGGGCAGTCACTCTCACCTCACCTCTTGAGTTCAGCTCTTTTGTCCGTGTTTGAACCAAGGCCCTTCACCTCCACTCTATCCAGGCCCCTCAAACATTTGTACATTTCAATCAGATCGCCCCTCAGCCTTCTCTGTTCCAAGGAGAACAACCCCAGCCTATCCAATCTTTCTTCATAGCTGCATTTTTCCAGTCCTGGCAACATCCTCGTAAATCTCCTCTGCACCCTCTCTAATGCAATTACATCCTTTCTGTAATGAGGTGACCAGAACTGCACACAGTACTCAAGTTGTGGCCTAACCAATGAGTTATACAGTTCCAGCATAACCTCCTTGCTCTTATATTCTATACCTCGGCTAATAAAGGAAAGGATTCCATATGCCTTCTTAACCACCTTATCGACCTGTCCTGCTACCTTCAGGGATCTGTGGACATTCACTCCAAGGTCCCTCACTCCCTCTACACGTCTCAGTATTTTCCCACTAATCATGTATTCCTTTGCCTTGTTCGACCTCCCCAAATGCATCACCTCACACTTCTCAAAGTTGAATTCCATTTGCCACTTTTCTGCCCATCTGACCAGACCATCAATATTTTCCTGCAGCCTACAGCTATCCTCCTTGCTCTCTACCAATCACTATCAATCTTTGTGTCGTCTGCAAACTTCTTGATCATGCCCCCACATTTACGTCCAAATCGTTAATATATACCACAAAAAGCAGGGGACCCAGTACTGAGCCCTGTGGAACGCCACTGGAAACAGCCCTCCAGTCGCTAAAACACCCATCAACAATTACCCTTTGTTTCCTGCCACTGAGCCAATTTTATATCCACCTTGCTGCATTTCCCTGGATCCCATGGGATTTTATTTTTTAACCACTCGGCCATGTGAGACCTTGTCAAAAGCCTTGCTAAAGTCCATGTAGACCACATCAACTGCACTACCCTCATCTATCTTTCTTGTTACATCTTCAAAAAATTCAATCAATTTGGTCAAACAAGATCTTGCTTTAACAAATCCATACTGACTATCCTTGGTTAACCTGTGCCTTTCAAAGTGACAGTTTATCCTGTCTCTCAGAATGGATTCCAATAATTTGCCTGCTACTGAGCTTAGCTTGACTGGCCTGTAATTATTCGGTCTATCCCTCACTCCCTTTTTAAAGAGGTACAACATTAGCAATTCTCCAATCCTCCGGCACCACACTGTATCCAGTGAGGACTGGAAAATGCTGGTCAGACCCTCTGCTATTTCCTTGCTTGCTTCTTTTAACAGCCTAGGGTACATTTCATCCAGCCCTGGTGATATAACAACTTTCAAGGATGCTAATCCCATTAATACTTCCTCTCTCCCTATGTTTATCACGTTCAATACTTCACACTCTTCCTCCTTAACTACAATATCCCCCTCTTTTGTGAAGACAGACGCAGAGTATTAAGAACAATACCAACATCTTCTGCCCCAACACATAGGTTACCTTTTTGGTCTTTTATAGGCCCTACTCTCTCCTTAGTTATCCTCTTACTCTTAATGTATTGATAAAACATCTTTGGGTTCACCTTGATTTTGCTTGCCAATATTCTTTCATGCCCTCTCTTTGCTTTCCTAATTTCCTTTTTGCTTTCACCCCTCCACTTTCTATACTCCTCTTGGCTTTCTGTAGTATTGACTTCTCAGTGTCGGACATAAGCTTTCCTTTTCTGCCTTATCTTACCCTATAAGCTCCTTGACATCATGGGGCTCTAGATTTGGCCGTCCCATCCTTTTTCTTTGTGGGAACATGTTTACCCTGAACCCCTTGAATCTCCCCTTTGAATGCCTCCCACTGCCCTGACACTGATTTACCTTCAAGTAACTGTTTCCAGTCCACTTTCGCTAAATCACTTCTCAGTTTAGTAAAATTATCTAACTATTTGGCAGCAATTAATACCTTCTATTTTAAAAGTACAGCATGACTTGTACAGCCCCTGCCCAGAAGAAAGTGGTTTACCTTTGGCCATAAGGCCTATAGGTGAAATACAAATGCTGCCAGGTTCCCTCCCAATCGACTGCTGAGACTTTGGCAGAGGATCTACAGATAGCCATTTCTGAGGTTTTTCTCGGGTTTCTGAAGTTATGGTGGCTGATTGGAAGACCATCCCCAGTCCAAAGTATTTCCAATTCACTGTGACACTGAGAAGGTTGGTGTGTAACTCAGTGTTCTGGGTACCTTGAGGTGGCAGAAGTTGACATACGAACATATGAATTAGGAGCATAAGTAGGCCATTTGGCCCCTCGAGCCTGTTCTGCCATTCAATAAGATCATGGCTGATCTGTTTGTGTTTTGATTTACACGCTCCCATCTACCCCCGATAATCTTTGATTCCCTTGCCTAACAAGAATCGATCTACCTCCGCCTTAAAAATATTCAATGACCCCGCCTCCACCACCTTCTGAGGCAGAGAGTTCCAAAGTCACACAACCCTCTGAGAGAAAAAAATTCTCCTCATCTCTGTCCTAAAAGGGCGACCCCTAATTTTAAAACAGTGTCCCCTAGTTCTGGACTCACCCACAAGAGGAAACATCCTCTCCACATCCACCTTGTCAAGACCGTTCAGGATCTTATAAACTTCAATCAAGTCTCCCCTCACTCTTCTAAACTCCAGTGAAAATAAGCCCAGTCTGTCCAACCTTTCCTCATAAGACAACCCACTCATTCCAGGTATCAATCCAGTAAACCTCCTCTGAACCGCCTCCAATTATTTAATTTATATAATTTAAGCATTTCCATCCTTCCTTAAATACGGAGACCAAAACTGCACACAGTATTCGAGATGTGGTCTCACCAATGCCCTGTATAACTGAAGCAGAACATCCTTCATAACATAACATAGAAACCATCCATTCAGCCCAACCAGTCTGTTAGTGTTTTACCCTCCATTTGAACAGAAAGTCCTATTTACATTTATCCGCCTGTACCCACATCCCTTCATCCACATATCCAATTTAATCTGAAATGCTGACATAATTTCTGCCTCAGCTACTGGAAGTGAATCCCACAGCCTCTAAATCTCCTGCAGTTAATCTAGCGTCAATAGCTCCTCGTTCTCGATAGTCAACTGCTAGAAAGTCTGCTTCTACTTACACTTTTACATACTTTCATAGAAACATAGGAAAAAATAGGAGTAGGCCATTCGGCCTTTCTCCGCCATTCAAAAAAGATCATGGCTGATGGTCTAATTCAGTACCCTGTTCCTGCTTTCTCCCCATATCTCTTGATCCCTTTGGCATTAAGAAATATATCTATCTCCTTCTTGAATATATTTAATGACTTGGCCTCCTTCTGCAGTAGAGAATTCCACAGGTTCACCACCCTCTGTGAAGAAATTTCTCCTCATCTCGGTTCTAAATGGCTTACCCCGTATCCTGAGACTGTGACCCCTGGTTCTGGACTCCCCAGCCATCGGGAACATCAGGAATGTTCACAGATCCCCGAAGGTAGCAGGACAGGTTGATAAGTTGGTTAAGAAGGCATATGGAATCCTTTCTGTTATTTGCCGAGGTACAGAATATAAGTGCAGGGAGGTTATGCTGCAACTGTATAACTCATTGGTTCTGGAACATTGGTTCTAGTCACCTCATTACAGAAAGGATGCACTAGAGGGGGTACAGAGGAGATTTACGAGGATCTTGCCAGGACTGGAAAAATGCAGCTTTTATAGGTTTTATAGGTTTCTATGAGATCCCCTCTCATTCTTCTAAACTCCAGTGAATATAGGCCTAGTCGATCCAATCTCTCTTCATACGTCAATCCTGCCATCCCAGGAATCAGCCTAGTAAATCTTCTTTGCACTCTTTCCATGGAAAGAACATCCTTCCTCAGATAAGGAGACCAAAACTGCACACAATACTCCAGATATGGTCTCACCAAAGCCCTGTATAACTGCAGTAAGACATCCTTGCTCCTGTACTCATCCTCTTGCAATGAAGGCCAACATACCACTCGCCTTCCTAACTGCTTGCTGCACCTGAATGCTTGCTTTCAGCGACTGGTGTACAAGGACACCCAGGTCACGTTGCACCTCCCCCTTTCCCAATCTATCACCATTCAGATAATCTGCCTTTCTGTTTTTACAACCAAAGTGGATAACCTCACATTTATCCACGTTATACTACATCTGCCATGCATTTGCCCACTCACCCAACTTGTCCAAATCACATTGGAGCCTCTTAGCATCCTTTTCACAGCTCACTTTACCCCCAAGTTTGTGTCGTCTGCAAATTTGGAAATGTTACATTTAGTTCCCTCACCCAAGTCATGAATAGATATTATGAATAGCTGGGGCCCAAGCACTGATCCCTGCAGTACCCCACTAGTCACTGCCTGCCACCCTGAAAAAGACCCGTTTATTCCTACTCTCTATTTCCAATTCTCAATCCATGCCAGTATATTACCCCAATCCCATGTGCTTTAATTTTGCACACTAACCTTTTATGTGGGACCTTATCAAAAGCCTTCTGAAAATCCAAATATACCACATCCACTGGTTCTCCCTTATCTATTCTACTAGTTACATCCTCAAAAAACTCCAGTAGATTTGTTAAGCATGATTTCCCATTTGTAAACCCATGCTGACTTTGCTCAATCCTGTTTTTGCTTTCCAGGTGTTCTGCTATCACATCCTTTACAATGGACTCTAGCATTTTCCACGCTACTGGTCTGTAATTCCCTGTTTTTTCTCTCCCTTCTTTTTTAAATAGTGGGGTTACATTTACCACCCTCCAATCTGTAGGAACTACTCCAGAGTTTCTAGAATTTTGGAAGATGACCACCAACGCATCCACTATTTCCAGGACCACTTCCTTTAGTACTCTGGGATGTAGATTATCAGGCCCTGGGGATTTCCTAATGTTAAACGCTTTCATCACGTCACCCTGTAATCAGCACTGTTCTAATTTTTAACCCAATATTCTGTCCCATTATTGAACAGGAATAATTGCTGCAATTCATTGCGTTTGTTCCCTTTTGCAGGAAGGAATGATCCAGGATGCTGAAACTGAAGATCTTGAACACCATAGCTCCCTCGTATTTTCTCGGAGTCTCCATCACCACGATGATCCTTCAGAGTTTTGTTTTCATTCCCACTATCTTTGCTGATGACTTCAGCCAGCCATGGTCGTACTGTGGCTGCCACTTCATTTTCTTTCTCTACATCTCGGCAAATGTTTTGGGAAACTACTTCCTGATCCTGTGGTACCCATCAGAGAGCCTACAAACCAGCAGTGCCTGTCCCGACGGCAATGAATCCCTGCAGCCGGGCAGTCACTTCTGCAAGTTGTGCAGCAAAGTCATCCTGAGGCGGGACCACCATTGCTTCTTCACTGCAAACTGTATTGGGAACAGGAACATGCGTTACTTTCTGATGTTTGGATGGTACACCTCCATTGTCTGTCTCTACTCCTTGGTGGTAGGTGTAGCATATCTGAGTGTGGAATATCATCTCTCCTTTGAAAATCCCCTCACCTTCCTCACCCTCCTTCCACTCTCCTTCTTCCACTTCTTCTTCAGTATGATCCCATCTTTCCAGTTGTTCCTCGTCCTGATGCTGTACATCTGGCTGGGGATTGGACTCACCTGTGCTGGTTTCTGCTGCCAACAGATTCTCTTGGTAGCTCGAGGTCGCACCTGGTACCATCTGAAGAAAGGGATGCCTGCAGTACGCTGTACTCCATGGGGAGTCAATCTTCAGGATGTGTTTGGGAAGCGTTGGTTGCTGGGATTCTTCTTCCCAATTCCAACGGTACATGTGGATCCAAAGGACAAATAGATCTGAATTCCCCAGCATTCCCATGCTCGTCAAACCCATTGTATTATATCAAGAAATGCTGGAACCACTCAGCAGGTCTGGCAGCATCTGTGGAAAGAGAAGCAGAGTTAACGTTTCGGGTCAGTGACCCTTCATCGGAACTGACAAATATTAGAAAAGTCACAGGTTATAAGCAAGTGAGGTGGGGGTGGGGCAAGAGGTAACAAAGGAGGTCTAGGTTGGACCAGGCCACATGGCTGACCACAAGGTCACGGAGCAAAGGCAAACAATATGTTAATGATGTGTTGAAAGACAAAGCATTAGTACAGATTAGCTGTTAATACACTGAATATTGAACAGCAGCAAGTGCAAACCTGAAAAAAAACAGTGGGTAAGCAAACTGAACAAACTAAGATGAAATGAACTAAATGCAAAAAAAAAGATTGTAAAAAATGTAAAAAAAGAATGCAAAAAAAAGGAAGAAAAAGTAACTAAAAATGAAAGTAAAGTGGGGGGCTGTCATGCTCTGAAATTATTGAACTCAATGTTCAGTCCGGCAGGCTGTAGTGTGCCTAATCGGTAGATGAGATGCTGTTCCTCGAGCTTGCGTTGATGTTCACTGGAACACTGCAGCAATCCCAGGACAGAGATGTGAGCATGAGAGCAGGGGGGAGTGTTGAAATGGCAAGCAACCGGAAGCTCAGGGTCCTGCTTGCGGACTGAGCGGAACTGAACTGACTCAACCGAGGATTTCCCCCCACTGTGGTTGACGGGGCCCTCAACCGTGTCCGGCCCATTCCCCGCACCTCTACCCTCACCCCTTCCCCTCCCTCCCAGAACCGTGACAGGGTTCCCCTTGTCCTCAATTTTCACCCCACGAGCCTCCATATCCAAAGGATCATCCTCCGCCATTTCCGCCACCTCCAGCGTGATGCCACTCACGACCGCTTTGCGGAACATCTCCGCTCAGTCTGCAAGCAGGACCCTGAGCTTCCGGTTGCTTGCCATTTCAACACTCCCCCCCTGCTCTCATGTTCACATCTCTGTCCTGGGATTGCTGCAGTGTTCCAGTGAACATCAACGCAAGCTCGAGGAACAGAATCTCATCTACCGATTAGGCACACTACAGCCTGCCGGACTGAACATTGAGTTCAATAATTTCAGAGCATGACAGCCCCCCACTTTACTTTCATTTTTAGCTATTTTTTCTTCCTTTTTTTTTACATTCTTTTTTACATTTTTTACAATCTTTTTTTTTGCATTTAGTTCATTTCATCTTAGTTTGTTCAGTTTGCCTACCCACTGTTTTTTTTCAGGTTTGCACTTGCTGCTGTTCAATCTTCAGTCCGTTGACACCCTATCTGTACTAATACTTTGTCTTTCAACACACCATTAACATATTGTTTGCCTTTGTTCCATGACCATTTGGTCAGCTATGTGGCCTTGTCCAATCTACACCTCCTTTGTTATCTCTTGCCCCACCCCCACCTCACTTGCTTATAACCTTTGACATTTCTAATATTTGTCCGTTCCGAAGAAGGGTCACTGACCCGAAATGTTAACTCTGCTTCTCTTTCCACAGATGCTGCCAGACCAGCTGAGTGGTTCCAGCATTTCTTGTTTTTATTTCAGATTTCCAGCATCCACAGTATTTTGCTTTTATTATTATACCATTGTATTATATCCTCAGGTTGTCCTGCACTAGGAATGAGCTGCAATCACATTGTCCCAAATACCCTGAGCTTCATGTAGAATGGATAGCAGGCTGCTCCATCTGTACACAGACAAGGATATCCTCCTTACACATCAACCTTCTGCTGTATTGTGTCTTTTTTTAAATATATGTTGGTTTCCCTTATTGAAGATTTACACCATACAGAATTGTTTACAATCTGGTATGATCAGAGGAAGTTCAAATCCGGTGATACTGAGGAATGCTCTACAGCAGTCAATCACAGCGACAGAGCAGGAGTGAGAGCTGTGTTCAGATGGGGTGAGTGTGCAAAACCAGTGAACAAATATCCCAAGGGCCATTGTTAACAGAAATGTATTTCAGTTTCGAATGGCTGTAAATGCCAGTGAGGAAGTGACAGAGCTCCATGTTTTGTATCTTCTGCTCACCTATTGGCCATGAGAGTGCAGGACAGGATAGGACAGGTCTCAGCAAGATGGCTGGGTGAGATAGGCTGGGATTGGGACTCCGCAGGTCACTGACACTTTCTACACTTCATTTGCTGTCGTACTGGAGAGGGTGAACTAATTGAGGTGTTTAAGATAATTAAAGGATTTGTTAGGCTAGATAGAGGGAAATTCTTTCCAATAGTATCCAGAACAGCTAGACCGTTCAGGGGTGATGTCAGAATGCACTTTTTGTTATTATTTCAGGGTATGTGGGCATTGCCAGCAAGGTTAGCATTTATTGCCCATCCCTAATTGCCCTTGAGAACTGAGTGTCTTGCTCGGCCATTCCAGAGGGCAGTTAAGAGTCAACAACATTGCTGTGAGTCTGGAGTCATATGTAGGCCAGACCAGGTAAGGATGGCAGATTTCCTTCCCTAAAGGACATTAGTGAACCAGAAGGGTTTTTACAACAATCGATGATAGTTTCATGGCCATCATTACTGAGATTAGCTGTCAATTCCAGATTTTTATTAATTAATTGAATTTAAATTCCACCAGCTTCCATGGTGGGATTTGAACCCATGTCCCCATGGCATTAGCCTGGGCCTCTGGATTACTAGTTTAGTTTCATTACCACTCTGCTACCGTTTCCTCGTCTTCATTCACACTCAAGGTCGTGGAAATCTGGAACTCTCTTCCCCGAAAGCTGTTGAGGAGCTTTCAACACTGAGATCGATAGATTTTAGTTAGGCAAGGATATTAAGGTGTTACGGAACCAAGGTGGACAAACAGAGTTACATAGAAACCTACAAAGTTTACAGAACATAAGGAGGTCATTTGGCCCATCATGTCTGTGCCAGCTGAAAAACAGCTAT
The DNA here is from genome assembly GCF_036365525.1 of Heterodontus francisci. Lineage (NCBI taxonomy): Eukaryota > Metazoa > Chordata > Chondrichthyes > Heterodontiformes > Heterodontidae > Heterodontus > Heterodontus francisci. The sequence goes on from NC_090379.1 coordinate 1,401,419, forward strand.
TCAGCCTAATCCCACTTTCGAGCTCTTGGTCTGTATCTCTGTAGGTTACGGCACTTCAAGTGCATATCCAAGTATTATTTAAATACGATGAGGGTTTCTGCCTCTACCACTCTTTCAGGCAGTGAGTTCCAGATCCCCACCATCCTCTGGGTGAAAACAATTCTCTTCAACTCCCCTTTAATCCTTCTGCCAATTACTTTAAATCCATGCCCCCTGTTTATTAAACCCCCTCTGCTAAGGGGAGTAGGTCCTTCCTATCCACTCTATCTAGGCCCCTTATAATTTTGTATACCTCAATTAAATTTCCACTCAGCCTCCTTTGTTCCAAAGAAAACAAACGCAGCCTATCCAATCTTTCCTCATAGTTAAAATTCTCCATTCCTGGCAACATTGTTATAAATCTCCTCTGTGTCCTCTCTAGTGCTATCATAACCTTCCTGTAATGATGGTAACCAGAACGGTACACGGTACTTTAGCTGCAGTCCAACTAGTGTTTCATACAATTCTAGCATAACCTCACTGTTCTTATATTCTGTGCCTCATCTAACAAAGTAAAGCATCCTGTATGCCTTTTTGACCACCTTATCTACCAGTCCGGCTACCTTCAGGGATCTGTGAACATGGACTCCAAGGTCCCTCTATTCTTCTATAGTTCTCAGAATTCTACCATTTATTGTGTATTCCCTTGTCTGTTGCCCCTCACCCCCTAACAAATGCATTACCTCTCTAGCATGAATTCCATTTGCCACTTTTCTGCCCACCCGACCAGTCCGTTGATATCTTTCTGCAGTCTACAGCTTTCTTCCTCACCATCAACCACATGTCAAATTATTACGTTATCCACAAACCTCTTAATAATGTCCCCTACATTTAAGTCTAAATCATTGATATATATACCATGAACAGCAAAGGACTCAGTATTCAGTCCTGCGAACCCCTTCTAAGGGAAGCAAGGGAGGAAATAACAGATGAACAGATTTCATCTGGACTTGGTGATTTATCCACTTTCAAAGATAATAAACACTTTAATATTTCCTCTCTCACTATGTTTATCCCATCCAATATTTCTCACTCCTCCTCCTTAATTACAATGCATCTTACACCCGCCTTTTGTGAAGACAGACACAAAGTAGTCATTAACAACCATGCCCACATCTTGCACCTCCACACACCTTTTGTCTCTAATTGGCCCAACCCTTTCCTTAATTATCCTCCTGCACTTCATATATTTATAAAACATCTTAGAGTTTTCCTTAATTTTACTTGTCAATATTTTTTCATGCCCTCTCTATGCTTTCCTTATTTCCTTTTTAATTTCACCCCTGCAATTCTTATACTCCTCTCGGCTTTCTGCAATATTGAGCTCTCGTGAAGTTAAGATTAGCCATATTCTAATTGAATAGTGGAACAGGTTTGAGGGACTGAATGGCCTCCTCCTGTTCCTATGTTAACATTCAGTCTGTACTTCATATGCACATTAGTAGTAGCAGATTTTCCAAAGAGTAAAGACTGTAAAAGTGCTCATTAGAAACAGTCAAGTTAGTGAATGGACAGACTGTTTAGGGGATGGGGAGACTGGTTAGCGACATGGGGAGACTGGTTAGTGGGGTGGGAGACTGGTTGGGGAGATTGGTTAGTGGGATGGGGGAGACTAGTTAGTGGAATGGGGCAGATGGGTTAGTGGATGAGAGATTGGTTTGTGGATGGGGAGATTGGTTAGCGGGATGGAGAGATTGGGATGGGGAGACTGGTTAGTAGGGTGGGGAGATTGGTTAATGGGGTGGGAAGATTGGTTAGTGGGGTGGGGAGACTGGCTAGCGGGGTGGGGAGACTGGTTAATGGGGTGGGGAAACTGGTTAGCGGGGTGGGGAGACTGGTTAGTGGGGTGGGGAGACTGGTTAATGGGGTGACTGGTTAATGGGGTGACTGGTTAGCGGGGTGGGGAGACTGGTTAATGGGGTGACTGGTTAGCGGGGTGGGGAGACTGGTTAATGGGGTGACTGGTTAGCGGGTTGGGAAGACTGGTTAATGGGGTGACTGGTTAGCGGGTTGGGAAGACTGGTTAATGGGGTGACTGGTTAGCGGGTTGGGAAGACTGGTTAATGGGGTGACTGGTTAGCGGGGTGGGGAGACTGGTTAATGGGGTGACTGGTTAGCGGGGTGGGGAGACTGGTTAATGGGGTGACTGGTTAGCGGGTTGGGAAGACTGGTTAATGGGGTGACTGGTTAGCGGGTTGGGAAGACTGGTTAATGGGGTGACTGGTTAGCGGGTTGGGAAGACTGGTTAATGGGGTGACTGGTTAGCGGGGTGGAGAGACTGGTTAATGGGGTGACTGGTTAGCGGGGTGGGGAGACTGGTTAATGGGGTGACTGGTTAGCGGGGTGGGGAGACTGGTTAGTGGATCGAAAGACTGGTTCATGGGATGGGCAGTATGGGTGCAGATGCAGTGACAGGTGATACATTTTTTGAGAGGAGGGACTGATGAAGGTGTATAAATCCTCCAATAACATCAGTACATTATGTCCTCCCCATATCCATCAACCCCACCTGCACTTTCTCCTGATATCTGAACTACACCTTCTCTCCATATCCCAGCTACCCACCTTCTCCCACATCCATCAACCCCACCTACACCTTCACCCCATATCCCACCTTCTCCAATGTCCATCAACCCCACCTACACCTTCACCCCATATCCCACCTTCTCCAATGTCCATCAACCCCACCTACACCTTCGCCCCATGTCCCACCTACCCACCTTCTTCCAATGTGACAGAAAAGGTAGAAGCAGACTTTCCAGTAGTTGATGGTCTCAAACAAAGAGCCATAGACACAAGATTAAATGTGGGAGATTTAGAGGCTGTGGGATTCACTTCCAGTAGCTGAGGCAGAAATTATTCCAGCATTTCAGATTAAATTGGATATATGGATGAAAGGATGTGGGAACAAGCAGATAAATGTGTTTAGACTTTCTGTTCTCATGGAGGATAAAACACCGACATGGACTGGTTGGGCTGAATGCATGGTTTCCGTATTGTAACTTCTGTGTTACTGAATAAAATGATTTGATTAAATTACTTGGATCTTTATTACTTGAAATAAAACAGACTGTCACAATCAGGGCAAGTGAGGTAGCATCTGTAAAGCAATGGTTCCCTCTCAGCCTTTGCCTGGTTTAGCCCTAACAGGGTTTAATTTTTAAAAACACCGTGTTTTTAGCTTCCCCTTAGTAAATCCTTGTTCATTGCTCCAATTGTAAGGCAAAGAAATCAAAGAGATCTCCTTAGATTTTAACAAGGTAGAAGTTTATTCATCTTAAACTCTAATCCGGTTAACGACTACGAATATGTGAAGCAACCGTGCTAGCATGCATACTTGATAAACACACACGCAGATAGAGAGAGAAAAAGAAGGAATAAAGGGGAAAAATTTGAGGCAATATCTGGCAGTTACAGTCTTTTAAGTTCAATGTGGAGTCTTTGGTTTCCAGTAAGTCTTGCAATTCGTTGGGGCCCAGTTCATGATTCAACTTGTTACGATGTTAGAGTCTTTTCTCTCTTGAGGTTTACGTGTCTTCTGTGACTTGGGAGAAAGCGTGGGGGAGAGAGAGAGAGAGGCTTCATTGTTCCAGCTTCAGATGAGAATTGCCTTCTAACCCTTTCTGTGTGGCAAAATTTTAAAAAACCCAGGTTGCCCAGCAGGTTAGTCATGTGACTAGCTCTTTACTTGGAACAGTCTCTCCTGCGGGGTTTGTGGATTATATTACCTTTGCAGTCTCTGGAATGCACTTCCTTACACCTTCAATGTCTGGTAATCAAAATCCATTTGGGTTAATTGGAGCAGGGAATGGTCCTTCGTCTCCACAAGCTGTGTCTCTCATTATGCAAATGTCCTACCAGCCCAGTCTCTGGTGATCTTCAAACAAGTCATTTCTTCGCTCCAGCAACAGTATAAAATCAATGTTCATATGACAAAATTAATACAAACTGATTCCTGAAAATGCAGCGGCCCACTAACGTCATCGGCGTGCCCTAAGCTGCGCACATGCGCAGCTACATCTTGCCCGGACTAAGTGGCTCGTGCGTGGTATAACGTCATTGCATATCCATGCCCGGTCCATCTTCGCTCATGCGTGATAAATTGTCATCAGGTATCCAGCCCCAACTCGGCTGTAGGAGAGACCTTGAGACTGGACATCGATCCCCGTCACTCACTCCCACCCCACTGACCGCTCTCGCACCCTCGGCAACTCTCTCCTTGCAGTCCGCCTTCCTTCTTTGGGCAGTGGGTGGAAACTGATCAAATGTAGGAGCGAGTGGCCGAGAGAAGGGAAGCGGCATGGCTGGAGCTAGCGGCTGGAGTGGGGGGTTGGGGGGGGGGGGGGGGGAGTGCAGGGACCAACCGACTGACCGGAGAGCGGGGTGGCGATAGCGGAGAGCGATCGGCCAGGGGAGTGGGGGGCAGCAGTGAGGTCTGGAGCGAGAGGCCGGGGGGGGAGGCAGGGAGCGGGGAGAGGCCGGTAGGGAGGACGGGGTGAAAGCAAGTTGCCGAGGGGGGGGGAGAGCGGCCAGTGGGGCGGGAGCTAGTAGCTGCGTTTGGGTGAAATCAGTCCTGGTCAGTCATATAAACGAATCACAATAACGAATTGGCAGCACATTTTATACCCTGCCCGATTTTCAATCCAGGTGACAATTCACTATCTTCCAATGGAAATTCAATCCTAAAATTCCTTTTGTATTTAATAGGATCACTAGAATATTAAATGGATCTGAGGATTACAGTTAGTATCCTATAACTACACAGTAGCATATTACTGGGCTTCCACCCAACTTAATGTAAGATTAGTTTGCTAGAACGATCTAGCCATAAGCATTTCCTCTGATAAATTGAGCAGCGCCATCTTTAATCCTGGCAGTTGCCTGAACGTCGCAGACACTGACGTTTCAGTGGAAGAGGCTGCATTTGCGCTTGTGCAAGTATTGCACCACCTAGTGGGTTGTATTGTCAGCAAACGCAGCCAAATAAACATGCCTCATTCTTGGCAGGTGGGGGTCTGCAAGACAAAATCAATTTCCAAATTAAAAGTTACCTCTAGAAAATTAATATGAACCATGAACCAGGTGATCATACCACATCCCAGAGGTGAGGGGAGAGTGACTGCCCTTGACATCAATGCAGCAATGGAGCCCCAGCAAAACTGGAGTCAGGGGAATCAGGGAGAAAATTCTCCGCTGGTTGGAGGCACACCGAGCGCAAGGGAAGATGGTTGTGGTTGTTGGGGGTCAATCATCTGAGCTCCAGGACATCACTGCAAGAGTTCCTCAGGGTAGTGTCCTAGGCCCAACCATCTTCAGCTGTTTTATCAATGACCTTCCTTCAATCATCAAGTGGGGATGTTCGCTGATGATTGCACAATGTTCAGCACCATTCGCGACTCCGCAGATACTGATGCAGTCCATGTAGAAATGCAGCAAGACTTGGACAATATCCAGGCTTGAGCTGAAAAGTGGCAAGTAACATTCACGTCACACAAGTACCAGGCAATGACCATCTCCAACAAGAAAGAATCCAACTATCTCCCCTTGACATTCAAATGGCATTACCAGCGCTGAATCCCCCACTATCAACATCCTGGGGGTTACCATTGACAAGAAACTGAACTGGAGTAGCCATATAAATACCGTGGCTACAAGAGCAGATCAGAGGCTGGGAATCCTGCAGCGAGTAACTCACCTCCTGACTCCCCAAATCCTGTCCTCCATCTACAAGGCACGAGTCAGGAGTGTGATGGAATACTCTCCACTTGCCTGGATGGGTGCAGCTCCAACAACACTCAAGAAGCTCAACACCATCCAGGACAAAGCAGCCCACTTGATTGGCACCCCATCTACAAACATTCACTCCCTTCATCACCAAGAAACAGTGGCAGCAGTGTGCACGCACCAAGGCTCCTTAGACAGCACCTTCCAAACTCGCGACCTCCAGCACCTAGAAGGACAAAGGCAGCAAATGCATGCAAACACCACCACCTGCAAGTTCCCCTCCAAGTCACACACCATCCTGACTTGGAACTATTTCGCTGTGTCGACACCAGATGGACTGCAGTGGTTCAAGAAGACAGCTCACCACCACCTTCTCAAGGGCAATTAGTCCGAGCAGAAAGTAAAAAGTAAAACGGAGGCCAAACATCTCAGCCCCAAGATGTCACTACAGGAGTTCCTCAGCGTAGTGACCTAGGCCCAATTAGTGATGGGCAACAAATGCTGGCTTTCCAGCGATGCTTACACATCATGAAAGAACTTTTTAAAAATCATCCATGCTCCAATATCCCCCAAACTCCGATATCTCCTAATATCTCCCATGCTATGACACCACCCCTCCGCACCCTGACATTCCCACACGCTCCTATATCCCCAGAGCCCGATATCCTTGCTCCCTAATAACTCCCTACACCACAATACTCCTGAAATAACCTGCTCCCCAATATACCCCATATCCTGATATCCTCTGCACCCTAATATACCTGTGCTACAATATTCTTCCTGCACCCCGACTTCATTCCGATACACCCCTCCTCCCCAAAGCTACGAGATCCCCCACTCCCCAATATACCTACCTCAGCCCGCCAATATTCTCCCAAATTCCAATATCCCCACCCTCGGATGGGGAAGTGGTGATGTGGAGGGGAGAGGGAGAAAAGAGTGAGGGGTTGGGGTCAAGGAACAGTGAATTGGTAGGACATTGGCAGGTGGGAATTGGCAGGTGGGAAGTATACAGTAAATGGCAGAACCCTTAGGAGTATTGACAGGCAGAGAGATCTGACCGTACAGGTCCACAGGTCACTGAAAGTGGCAACGCAGGTGGATAAGGTAGTCAAGAAGGCATACGGCATGCCTGCCTTCATCGGTCGGGGCATAGAGTATAAAAATTGGCAAGTCATGCTGTAGCTGTACAGATGTTTAGTTCGGCCACACTTAGAATATTGCGTGCAATTCTGGTCGCCACACTACCAGAAGGATGTGGAGGCTTTGGAGAGGGTACAGAGGAGATTTACCAGGATGTTGCCTGGTCTGGAGGGCATTAGCTATGAGGAGAGGTTGGATAAACTCGGATTGTTTTCACTGGAACGACGGAGGTGGAGGGGCGACATGATAGAGGTTTACAAAGTTATGAGCGGCATGGACAGAGTGGATAGTCAGAAGCTTTTTCCCAGGGTGGAAGAGTCAGTTACTAAGGGACATAGGTTTAAGGTGTGAGGGGCAAAGTTTAGAGGGGATGTGTGAGGCAAGTTTTTTACACAGAGGGTGGTGAATGCCTGGAACTTGTTGCCGGGGAGGTGGTGGAAGCAGATACGATAGCGACGTTTAAGAGGCATCTTGACAAATATATGAATAGAATGGGAATAGAGGGATACGGACCCTGGAAGTGCAGAAGGTGTTAGTTTAGGCAGGCATCTAGATCGGCTTGGAGGGCCGAATGGCCTGTTCCTGTGCTGTACTTTGACATGGGGGAAGGGGAATGAATGAGGGTATAGGACAGGGATGATAGGAATGAGGGAGTGGGAGGAGAGTGAAGTGTTTTGTAGTGAGGGAATCTTCCTGCCCTCACCAACATGGAGGCTGGAAGGGGCCACCTGACTGTAGGCACCGACATCCGGTTCCGGTAGTGCGCCACTAATTCCGGTCCGCCTGGCTGTATATCTGTTCCACCATGCCCGCCATCCAGCCCGATGTGTCGGAGCGAGTTGCCGCCTTTATCGGTCAATTGTCCCGCGGGGAGTTGAGTCGCTCCGTGGATGTGGCGTCTGGAACCGCGGGACTGCTGCGTCAGATCGTCGCTCGCAGCCGGTGGAATAACGCAGGTACCGGGAAGAAGCAGAGCCTGAGGCCCGAGAGCGAAATCTACCCCCCCCCGGGACTGGGTATTCACCCCCTCCCCCCCCCCCCCGGGACCGGGTATTCACACCCCCCCCCCCCCCCCCACCGGGACCGGGTATTCACCCCCTCCCCCCTCCCCCCCCCCCCACCGGGACCGGGTAATCACCCCCTCCCCCCCCCCCCCCCCACCGGGACTGGGTAATCACCCCCTCCCCCCTCCCCCTCCCCCCCCCCCCACCGGGACCGGGTATTCACCCCCTCCCCCCCCCCCCCCCCACCGGGACCGGGTAATCACCCCCTCCCCCCCCCCCCCCCACCGGGACTGGGTATTCACCCCTCCCCCTCCCCCTCCCCCCCCCCCCCACCGGGACGGGTATTCACCCCCTCCCCCCCCCCCCCCCCACCGGACCGGGTATTCACCCCCTCCCCCCCCCCCCCCCCACCGGGACCGGGTAATCACCCCCTCCCCCCCCCCCACCGGACCGGGTATTCACCCCCTCCCCCTCCCCCCCCCCCCACCGGACCGGGTATTCACCCCCTCCCCTCCCCCCCCCCCCACCGGGACCGGGTATTCACCCCCTCCCCTCCCCCCCCCCCCACCGGGACCGGGTATTCACCCCCTCCCCTCCCCCCCCCCCACGGGACCGGGTATTCACCCCATCCCCCTCCCCCCCCCCCCCACCGGACCGGGTATTCACCCCCTCCCCCTCCCCCCCCCCCCCACCGGGACCGGTATTCACCCCCTCCCCCTCCCCCCCCCCCCACCGGGACCGGGTATTCACCCCCTCCCCCTCCCCCCCCCCCCACCGGGACCGGGTATTCACCCCCTCCCCCTCCCCCCCCCCCCACCGGGACCGGGTATTCACCCCTCCCCCTCCCCCCCCCCCCCACCGGGACCGGGTATTCACCCCCTCCCCTCCCCCCCCCCCCCACCGGGACCGGGTATTCACCCCCTCCCCTCCCCCCCCCCCCACCGGGACCGGGTATTCACCCCCTCCCCCTCCCCCCCCCCCCACCGGGACCGGGTATTCACCCCCTCCCCCTCCCCCCCCCCCCCACCGGGACCGGGTATTCACCCCCTCCCCTCCCCCCCCCCCCCCCACCGGGACCGGGTATTCACCCCCTCCCCCCCCCCCCCCCCACCGGGACCGGGTATTCACCCCTCCCCCCCCCCCCCCCCACCGGGACCGGGTATTCACCCCTCCCCCCCCCCCCACCGGGACCGGGTATTCACCCCCTCCCCCCCCCACCGGACCGGGTATTCACCCCCTCCCCCCCCAACCGGGACTGGGTATTCACCCCCTCCCCCCCCCCCCCCACCGGGACTGGGTATTCACCCCCTCCCCCCCCCCCCAACGGACTGGGTATCACCCCCTCCCCCCCCCCCCAACCGGGACTGGGTATTCACCCCTCCCCCCCCCCCCCCAACCGGACTGGGTATTCACCCCTCCCCCCCCCCCCCCAACACGGGACTGGGTATTCACCCCTCCCCCCCCCCCAACCGGGACTGGGTATTCACCCCCTCCCCCCCCCCCAACCGGGACTGGGTATTCACCCCTCCCCCCCCCCCACCGGGACTGGGTATTCACCCCCTCCCCCCCCCCCACCGGGACTGGGTATTCACCCCTCCCCCCCCCCCCACCGGACTGGGTATTCACCCCCTCCCCCCCCCCCCACCGGGACTGGGTATTCACCCCCTCCCCCCCCCCCACCCGGGACTGGGTATTCACCCCCTCCCCCCCCCCCCCACCGGACTGGGTATTCACCCCCTCCCCCCCCCCCACCGGGACTGGGTATTCACCCCCTCCCCCCCCCCCCACCGGGACTGGGTATTCACCCCCTCCCCCCCCCCCCACCGGGACTGGGTATTCACCCCCTCCCCCCCCCCCACCGGGACTGGGTATTCACCCCCTCCCCCCCCCCCCCCCACCGGGACTGGGTATTCACCCCCTCCCCCCCCCCCCCACCGGGACTGGGTATTCACCCCTCCCCCCCCCCCACCGGGACTGGGTATTCACCCCCTCCCCCCCCCCCACCGGGACTGGGTATTCACCCCCTCCCCCCCCCCCCCCACCGGACTGGGTATTCACCCCCTCCCCCCCCCCCCCACCGGGACTGGGTATTCACCCCCTCCCCCCCCCCCCCACCGGGACTGGGTATTCACCCCCTCCCCCCCCCCCCCACCGGGACTGGGTATTCACCCCCTCCCCCCCCCCCACCGGACCGGGTATTCACCCCCTTCCCCCCCCCCCCCCCCCACCGGGACTGGGTATTTACCCCTTCCCCCTCCCCCCCCCACCGCGACCGGGTAATCACCCCCTCCCCCTCCCACTCCCCCCCCCCCCCCCCACGGGACCGGGTATTCACCCCCTCCCCCCCCCCCCCCACCGGGACTGGGTATTCACCCCCTCCCCCCTCCCCCTCCCACCGGACCAGGTATTCACCCCCTCCCCCTCCCCCCCCCACCGGGACCGGGTAATCACCCCCTCCCCCTCCCCCCCCCACCGGACTGGGTATTCACCCCCCCCCCCCACCGGGACTGGGTATTCACCCCCCCCCCCACTGGGACTGGTATTCACCCCCACCGTGACTGGGTATTCACCCCCCCCCCCCCCCCCCCACCTGGACCGGGTATTCACCCCCTCCCCCCCCCCCCACCTGGACCGGGTATTCACCCCCTCCCCCCCCCCCCACCTGGACCGGGTATTCACCCCCTCCCCCCCCCCCACTGGACCGGGTATTCACCCCCTCCCCCCCCCCCCCACCGGGACTGGCTATTCACCCCCTCCCCCCCCCCCACCGGACTGGATATTCACCCCCCCCCCCCCCCCACTGGGATTGGGTATTCACCCCCTCCCCTCCCCCCCCCCCCCCACCGGGACCGGGTATTCACCCCCTCCCCCCCCCCCCCCACCGGGACTGGGTACTCACCCCTCCCCCCCCCCCCCCACCGGGACTGGGTACTCACCCCCTCCCCCCCCCCCCACCGGGACTGGGTACTCACCCCCTCCCCCCCCCCCCCACCGGGACTGGGTATTCACCCCCTCCCCCCCCCCCCCCCCACACCGGGACTGGGTATTCACCCCCTCCCCCCCCCCCCCCCCACCGGACTGGGTATTCACCCCCTCCCCCCCCCCCCCCCACCGGGACTGGGTATTCACCCCCTCCCCCCCCCCCCCCCACCGAGACTGGGTATTCACCCCCCCCCCCCCCCACCGGGACTGGGTATTCACCCCCTCCCCCCCCCCCCCCACCGGACTGGGTATTCACCCTCCCCCCCCTCCCCCCACCGGGACTGGGTATTCACCCCCTCCCCCCCCCCCCCACCGGGACTGGGTATTCACCCCCCCCCCCCCCCACCGGACTGGGTATTCACCCCCCCCCCCCACTGGGACTGGGTATTCACCCCCTCTCCCCCCCCCCCCCACTGGGACTGAGTATTCCCCCCCCCCCCCCCCCCCACCGGACTGGTATTCACCCCTCCCTTCCCCCCCCCCCCCACCGGGACTGGGTATTCACCCCCTCCCTTCCCCCCCCCCCCCCCCCCACCGGGACTGGGTATTCACCCCCTCCCTTCCCCCCCCCCCCCCCCCCCCACCGGGACTGGGTATTCACCCCCTCCCCCCCA